>NW_019942711.1:256267-306985 GCF_002910315.2 Salvelinus sp. IW2-2015 | reverse complement strand
CCTCCTATGCAGCGACACCATTCTGTATACCTCTGGCCCTTCTTTGGACACTGTGTTAACTAACCTCCAGACGAGCTTCAATGCCATACAACTCTCCTTCCGTGGCCTCCAACGGCTCTTAAATGCATGCTCTTCAACCGATCGCTGCCGCACCCGCCGTCCAGCATCACTACTCTGGACGGTTCTGACTTAGAATATGTGGACAACTACAAATACCTAGGTGTCTGGTTAGACTGTAAACTCTCCTTCCAGACTCACATTAAACATCTCCAATTCAAAATTAAATCTAGAATCGGCTTCCTATTTCGCAACAAAGCATCCATCACTCATCTGCCAAACATAGATGGCGTAGCAGTGTAGGCGTGTTTTGTCCGTCCTCCCGTGTACTTTTGTATTTTCGTATTTTTTGTATATATAAAAAAAAAAAATCTATCTCTTTTCGATTTTTAATTCGATTATACCTTCCGGTAACCTGCCTCACCCAACGTGATACGGAATCGCTATTATTTTTAACTTTGGAACACATTCAAGAACCTCCAGTAGCTAACCAGCTAATCAGCTACAAGCTATTTAGTCACTTTTACCTTCTGCACAGACACCAGCCCTGTTCTTAGCCTGGATATTACTCGCCAATCTACCAGCATCGGACTGTCTCTCCACAACAACGCCGGATTCCTGCCGTAATCCCTGAGCACTACTTCTGATCCTCACAGCTAGCTTGCACCCCCGTGGCACCCAGTACCGAACCTATCCCCTAACGCCACTGCCACGAAGCTAGCACCAGTTAGCAAACAAAATTCTACAATACCTCTTTCGCCATCTGGCTTGAATTCTCTGTCGACACGGCGCCCCGCCGCACCACCACGTCTGGTCTGCCGACGAATACTCCATCCGCTGTGCCCTCAACCGGCCTCCGTCTGAGCAGACCACCCCGGGCTACTAACTTTAAACGCCGCGTGCTAGCGTGTGACGGCTTCCCTGCTCCATCCACTGCTCCCCCTGGACACTATGATCACTTGGCTACATAGCTGATGCCTGCTGGACTGTCCATTAATCACAGTACTCCATTCTGTTTATTTGTGTTTATCTGTCGGCCCCAGCCGCGAACTCAGGCTCTGTGTGTAGTTAATCCGACCCTCTCTGCCTAGTCATCGCCAGTGAAATAAAATAAATAAATAAAATACCCTCGTAAAACTGACCATCCTACCGATCCTCGACGATGTCATTTACAAAATAGCCTCCAACACTCTACTCAACAAATTGGATGCAGTCAATCACAGTGCCATCCATTTTGTCACCAAAGCCCCATATACTACCCACCACTGCGACCTGTACGCTCTCGTTGGCTGGCCCTCGCCAAACCCACTGGCTCCAGGTCATCTACAAGTCTCTGCTAGGTAAAGCCCCGCCTTATCTCAGCTCACTGGTCACCATAGCAGCACCCACCCGTAGCACATGTTCCAGCAGGTATATCTCACTGGTCACCCACAAAGCCAATTATTCCTTTGGCAGCCTCTCCTTCCAGTTCTCTGCTGCCAATGACTGGAACGAACTGCAAAAATCCCTAAAGCTGGAGACTCTTATCTCCCTCACAAGCTTTAAGCACCAGCTGTCAGAGCACCTCACAGATCACTGCACTTGTATATAGCCCATCTGTAAATAGCCCATCCAACTACCTCAGCCCCATACTGTATTTATTTATTTATCTCACTCCTTTGCACCCCAGTATCTCTACTTGCACATTCATCTTCAGCACATTCTACCATTCCAGTGTTTAATTGCTATATTGTAATTACTTCGCCACCATGGCCTATTTATTGCCTTACCTCCCTTATCCTACCTCATTTYCACATGCTGTATATAAACTTTTTCTACTGGATTATTGATTGTATGTTTGTTTATTCCATGTGTAACTCTGTGTTGTTGTATGTGTCMAACTGCTTTGCTTTATCTTGGCCAGGTCYCAGTTGCAAATGAGAACTTGTTCTCAACTGGCCTACCTGGTTAAATAAAGGTGAAATATATATATATATTTTTAAGTGACTGGTCACTGTTAGGTCAAAACGGTTTTAGGCACACATACCATATTTGACATTGTTCCATGCTGACACCAACTTGGACTTGAGTCTGCCTCTCTTCTCATGTTCCTCTGGGTCATCCCGGCTCCCATCAGAGCCCTGAGTACCCAGAGACATGGTGGAAAGGTGGAACCAATCGTCTGGAGGGTCACCCTCAGGGCTCTGGCCCTCACAGGGAGAACTGGGATTCATGACTACTGGGCTTGACCAACTGTCTGGAGGTCGTTTCCTTATCGCCATATCAACCTGAGAGTGGACACAGCATTGAGTATTCAGCCAAGAAGAAACCTTGATTACCATCAGGGGCAAAGCTCAGATGTAAACTGAGAGATATTGACTGCACAGATCATAATAGTAGCTTATACTAAGTCTTCTCTCCAGGAAGTAGCTACAAACGTATGTTAAACTGCATGACATGTTAATTATTCCCCTCAGTGAGTTAGACTGAGGGCATGTGACTAGCTTGTGATGACAGTAGGAATTTCAGACATGTATGGGTTTCTTTCAAATAGATAGACTATAGTAATGTTGCTAGAAGATACCAACCCTACCGTTACGCTTGTTTACACTGAGCTCCACTGGGGTCGAAACGCAATCATGATTAAATTAAGACAATGGGGAGCCAGCGCGAGATATGGGTCGGAATATAAATCTCAATGTAGGGATGGGATATGTATTATTACTAACGTATGCTAGCTAGCAGTAACCACGGTAGCCATTTTCGAATGGCAGTGTCAGCCAATCAGCTCCTTTGTTGTTCAACGCCATTCCATAATGGCTGCTGTGGTTATAATCCTGATTGCGTTCCGACCCCAGTGCAGCTCAGTTTAAACAATCGTAACGGTAGGGTCAGTATCTTCTAGCAAATAATTGTGGAGCAGCACTTTCTTTTCAGCAGACACTGAAAATGCAGTTACTCACACAGTACAGCTCCATCTGCCTTCGCATGTAGCAAGTATCCAACTGTTTAATATACATTGAAAGATTTTATAGCTGGCTAGTCTACAGGGCATTCGAAAAGTATTCAGACCCCTTGACTTTTTCCACATTGTTACGTTACAGCCTTTTTCTAAACTGGATTAAATAGTTTTTTCCCCCCTCATCAATCTAAACACAATACCCCATAACGACAAACCAAAAACAGGTTTAGACATTTTGGCAAATGTATATATAATTGTTTTTTAAACGAAATATGACATTTACATAGGTATTCAGACCCTTGACTTAGTGCTTTGTTGAAGCACCTTTGGCAGCAATTAAAGGCTCAAGTCTTCTTGGGTATGATGCTACAAACTTGGCAACCCTGTATTTGGGGAGTTTCTCCCATTCTCCTCTGCAGATCCTCTCAAGCTCTGTCAGCTTGGATGGGGAGCGTTGCTGCACAGCTATTTTCAGGTCTCTCCAGAGATGTTCAATCGGGTTCAAGTCCGGCCTGTGGCTGGGCCACTCAAGGACATTGAGACTCGTCTCGAAGCCACTCCTGCATTGTCTTGGCTGTGTGCTTAGGGTCATTGTCCTGTTGGAAGGTGAACCTTCACCCCAGTCTGAGGGCCTGAGTGCTCTGGAGCAGGTTTTCATCAAGGATCTCTCTGTACTTTGCTCCGTTCATCTTTCCTCGATCCTGACTAGTCTCCCAGTCCCTGCCGCTGAAAAACATCCCCACAGCATGCTGCCACCACTATGCTTCACCGTATGGATGGTTCCAGGTTTCCTTCAGATGTGACGCTTCGCATTCAGGCCAAAGAGTTCAATCTTGGTTTCATCAGACCAGACAATCTTGTTTCTTTGGAACGCCAACCGGGCTATTATGTGCCTTTTACTGAGGAGTTGCTCCAGTCTGGCCACTCTACCATAAAGGCCTGATTGGTGGAGTGCTGCAGAGATGGTTGTTCATCTGGAAGGTTCTCCCATCGGCACAAAGGAACTTTGGAGTTCTGTCAGAGTGACCATCGGGTTCTTGGTCACCTCCCTGACCAAGGCCCTTCTCCCCCGATTGCTCAGTTTGGCCGAGAGGCCAGCTCTAGGAAGAGTCTTGGTGGTTCCAAACTTCTTCCATTTAAGAATGTGTTCTTGGGGACCTTCAATGCTGCAGAAATGTTTAGGTAGCCTTCCCCAGATCTGTGCCTTGGCATAATCCTGTCTCGGAGCTCTATGGACAATTCCTTCAACCTCATGGCTTGGTTTTTGCTCTGACATGCACTGTCAACTGTGGAAACTTATATAGACAAGTGTGTGCCTTTCCAAATCATGTCCAATCAATTGATATTTACACAGGTGGACTCCAATCCAGCTGTAGAAACATCTCAAGGATGATCAATGGAAGCAGGATGCACCGGAGTTCAATTTTGAGTCTCATAGTAAAGGGTCTGAATACTTATGTAAATAAGGTATGTTTTTTATTTTTAATACATTTGCAAACATTTCTAAATACCTGTTTTTGCTTTGTCATTATTGGGTATTGTGTGTAGATTGATGAGGAAGCTCATTTATTTATTCCACTTTAGAATAAGGCTGTAACGTAACAATATGTGGAAAAAGTCAAGGGGTCTAAATACTTTCTGAATGCACTGTATATCGATAGAGCGCTAAAAATCTGTGATACGTTGTGTGATAAGTCAGCACCTGAATTGTTTAACGTAAGTAATACAATTCGTGTTGACAACCAGCRAACATTACAGTGACACGACTAGGGTTGAGGTAACTACATGTCTCAACATTACAGATGAATCGTCAACATTTTTTCCAACACAATGCCAATGGCAAGCACGTTGGCATTAATTTGTCACTGACGAGCTTCTTGCTGGCTGAATGAATGTGTTCTAACGTTGCATTGTAAAAATATAGCTAACAAAAATATTGTATATTGCTTTCAAATCTTAAGCTAACTCAATGTAGGCTAACTTGCTAGTGAGTGAGCTAATAGCTAATTGACAGCGGGTTAACGATATCTAGCAAGCCAACGACGTCCATGTCTTTATTATATTCTGTAAACAAGCTAACATTAGCTGTTCTTCTCTCCTGAGCTCTTTATAGTTGGTTATAATTTGTCCTCTTACCGTTATTTACATATCTGTCATCTTGTATGTTTCACTTACAAACTACTGTCAACGAAATAATCGRCTGAATTCGGTATCGTGATTGGTCAATAAAGGTCCAATGTTTCTTTTACCCCCATTGATTTACTCCCTCCACAGCGGRGTGTTCAGCATGACGCAACGTTTTGGAACTTTCATGTATATGCTACGTAAAACAAATATTCCTCTCTAACGTATAGAATAAGGATTTATGTATTGCTCTATTCCTGAAATGTCTATCTGCAAGGTTGGACAAAGTTTTGCTGAACGTGGCCCTGTTGTAGACCCCTCTGATATCCATTTAGAAGTTGTCTGTCAAAGTTATGTCTCACAACAAGAACACAAACAGGCACATGGTAATTTAAGGATTCTCTTGAAGGATTTTATTACTCTATAGGCTTTTTTTTGCATTGGTTTCATAACAGTGCCTAAGGAATAAAATGACATGGACAACAATGAACTGAGAGAAGTGTCATAAAAAAGTCAAAACTCACAAATAAGTCAACATGGACAGAGGCCATGGTGTATTGCAACTCTCTTATGGAATGACAGAAGTATAACTGCACAAAATAGGACAACCACACAGATTTGGTAAATTCTCTCATTTGTAGACTTACAATTTAGAGATATAAATAACAATTCAAAGAACAATGCACAAGTAAACCGTTTGAGAGCAATTGACAAATAATCAAATACAATAAATAAAGTGTAATAAATAGATAAATAAATACATATGACACAAAATAAAGTGCAATTTCCACGCACACCCCCACATACACAAACACAAGCTTTTAACTAGCATTCATCTAAATATGAGCTGTTTGTCGTCTCCTAGGAGCACAGTATCAGTATCATACATCTCTCTTTATCGGTCATAATACACACAACAAAAGTTTTTTCAAATTGTATTTAGACAAACAAGTTTCTAGTAGCTATATGAATGGAACAGTGGTTACAATAGAAAATCATGAAGATATGAGGGTAATATCTCGGATAAAATCTAATCTTGTGTCATTAAATTGTGAATTGATTATGTGTAAATTACATTTTTACCTCAAATACTATGTTCAGGACAGTCGTGTGATGACCACAAGATGGCAGTCTGATACAGGWATGGGCATGAACATATTAAGTTACGTCCCTGATGAGAGTGCTGCCTAGGTCTACGGTGGGCTCTCAGATCTCACTAGGAATTCTACATAGAACTTGCATATCATTACACATCACTGTAAACAACATATCCCTCAAATAAACTGGCACTTTTATTCGCACATTACATTATACAACGCTAATTTTGCATACATTGAAAAGGGAGAGAGTTCTAGCCTACGTTGCCAGAGTACGAGTAAGTCTCAAACAAGACTCCCATTCTATAGTATCAATTTCATCACCTGACCACACTTAATTCACACACAGAGACATATGGGTTCCTCTTCTTTAGTTCAATTCATTAGCACTGTATTAATTTCAGAACCTAAATAATTGCACATTTCACAATGCCCACTGGGCACAGATGTCAATTCAATGTCTATTCCATGTTGGTTCAACGTGGAAACAACATTGACTTCAACCAGTGTGTGCCCAGTGGGTTGAGTCAATGCAGACAATTCGTAGAACAATATATCTGCTTGCTTGGCTTATTGCAAACCTTTACCTCCCTAACATCCGTTCATGGGTACATTGTAGGGGACACAGGAAAATACTTAAAAAGCCCATTGCATAGTGTCCCTGTGCAAGTTCAGATAGTCCACCAAAATCCAACCAGGACTCAGCCCTTAAAACACACAAACAAATTCATTCAGCTCTCCTTTACACAATACAATTCCAAGTTCCACATTTAGCAAGCAGGTCATCATCTTAGTCCAGTTAGGAACACATCTCAATGTGTTACACCAATGCATGTTACACCAATGCATGTTACACCAATGCATGTTACACCAATGCATGTTACACCAATGCATGTTACACCAATGCATGTTACACCAATGCATGTTACACCAATGCATGTTACACCAATGCATGTTACACCAATGCAACAATTCTTCTCTCAATCTATTTTCCAGGTACTGTGTGAGAAAAAGAACAAGGTGCTATCTTTAGGTATTTTAACTGAGTGAAAAGATGGCACCGGAGTTGACGGACATGGGTAATGTTCCTTGTGGTGACAGACTGTGACAGAAGCCTGCCTATAGACATGCTGTTTACATTGGGAACATGTGGGGGCTGTTGACATGATGTTCACAGTGTTCACTACCATCAGGTCTGTTAGATTTTTTTCCTAATCTCTTTAAATATTCTCTTTTATCTCTCATGTACAATTTGGAACATGCAAGAAGACACGCTATATACATTACACATATAGTACATACATACACACATTTGAGAACAGCATTAAAGCACATTCCTCCACATATTCTTGWTTTATCTACAGGTCTSTATTTTCTAGCTATTTGGTGTGTGTTTCTTTAGGTGTACATGTTTTTGTCCCTTTTTTGAGGGTGCCCTGTCCGTGCCTGATATGGTGGCATGATATTCTGATCCAAAAGGCATTTTCCGGGAGATCCCAGGTTTGTCTCTCACTCGCAGATCAGGAGTGGTGCTTACCTGAATTCCTCGTGTTTGCCTTTTCAGGCTGAGCTGAGCCGGRAGGACRTMGAGATGTCCCCTGAGCCCCCCGTTGACTACCTCCAGACGGAGCCTCAGACTTTCCTGCTGAACTTCCCCGTTTCTCCTCACCGCCCTTGGGCCCTTCCTGGGATCCCATCTTCATAGGCCCCAGCACGTTTTTGGCCACACTGGTCAGCTGAGTCACAAAGCTTGGCTTGTCACCAGGGGAGACGGGGCATGACTTGCTGGAGCAGGGGGAGGCAGCGGTGGAGGAGGGGGACATAGGGTTCTCCTCCACCACCTCCAGGTGACTCCTCTCCTCCTTTGCCCCTCGGTAGCTGCTCAACGGGACAGAAACCTTGTCTGCTCTGGATTTTGTTGAAGCAGGAACTGGGCCTATGGTAAGAGGGGATGGGGCCGGGGTTGGGGCTGGTGCTTGGGTTGGGACTGAAGGAGCAGGTCCTTTAACTTTGGTCTCAGTGGCTTTGTCAATGCCACCCATCCCTCCTTTCAAAGTGCTCTCTCCCATCTGTGTGTCTTTACTTGCCTTGGCCAACTCTGTAGCTCCCGCCCTCTGTGTAGTGACTTTGTCTGGGCCCACACTCCCTTTCTTCTCACTCTTCTCCTGGTTTCTGCTTGCTGGGGTGGTGTCTGTCTGGACAGCCTGGTGCTTACGCTCCTGGGAGAGCGGACTCTGGGATGTAGCCTTGACTGGGGCCCTGTCAGTGAGTTTAGGGCCTCCACTGGCTGTCTCAGAGCTTGGAGCACTAGAGCTTAGAGGTTTGTCTGCTGGGCTGGACTTGGCCCCTGGAGTGGAGGGGGTTGAGGCTGGGCTAGGCTGGGCCTCACCTGGTACTGGGGAAGCATTTCTCTTCAGAGCCTCGCAAGGGGTTAATGTCTGAGCTGTCTCACCAGCGCTGGTCTTGGGCTCCACTTTAACAGGTGTGSTGTCAGTGTGAGGGTCAGATGCTGTAGTCTGGGCAGCTCTCTCCCTCCCTGTCAGCAGTGTGTCCCGGCTCAGGGGCGACTCCTGTCTCCCCAGCCTCCTCGCAGGCTTCAGGCACCCTGTCTCTCCAACCGTGGGGGGAGAGGGGGAGGAGGAAGACGAGGGAGAGGGGGGAACGGGCCCGTTCTCTCCCTCCATCTCCAACAGACTCTGCAGGCTGTGCTCGCAGTGGTAAGACTCCCTCCTGTAGTCCCCATGTGACACCTCCAGGCCGTGCTTACGCATTGACACCCCCCCTGCAAGGGGTGAMGAAGCTGACGACGAAGATGAAAAGGAGGTCAGGAGTGTCGCGCCCAGTTTCTCTGACGACTGAACCCGCTGTAGCAAGGGTGAGCGGGGAGGCTCTGCGCTTTTGGGCCTGGGACGGGCCACAGGTGGAGAGGAGTGGAGCTTGGCTGGGAAGGCCTGGGTGGTGTTGGAGCTACCCACCGTGTGGCCAGACAGGGGTGGGGGAGAGGCGGTGGTGGGGGAGGGTGTGTGGGCCAGGGGGGARAGGGGGATGTTGCCAGCTGACTTGCAGCGGGCTGAGCGGTACTGGCGGTGSAGCTTGGGGGAGAGGCCGTGCAGGGAGCTGGGTCTCATGTGCTGGGAGGCAGCCGGGGAGTTAGGGGTGCTGGAGACTGGAGAGCTGCTCTGAGAAGTGTTGCCTGAGGAGTGAAGAGGAGACATATAGCAATAATTCAAACTGTATTATTTTGTTATGTGAGGGTGCAGATGCTAAGAGGAGTGCTGTACAGTAATGTAGGTAGAGTAATGCCCTTCATACTGACCCAGGTAGGTGGAGTCGGGGGTGGAGCGGTAGCTCTGTGTGGGGGAGCGGGAAGAGAGGTTGTGGGTGGGGGAGCCTGGGAGGCTGTCCCCTGATGACAGAGAGCGGTTCAGAGAGGACAGGCTGCGGCTGGTGTGGAGCAGGTTCGACTGCTTAGTGATTTTCCTGAACAACGAGCTGCGCTTCTTACTGCGAGTGAGAGGTGAAAAGAGAGAGGTGGGAGGATGAGAGGAGAGAGAGAGAGTTAGAAAAACAGTCAATGACATTGATTTTCTAGAGCGCTCATCTGAAATCATAGTGTAGCATCTGCTGTGCAGAGAAACCCACTTGTACCTTTCTTGTCCCTCCTTAGCCCCTGTCTTCTTGTTGCGCCGTGCCATCTTGGACTTGTAGCTGGACTTGCGGGCAGGACCAATCTTGATGGAGGTGTTTTCAAAGGGCGTAGTGGTCACCGTCACATTGTTTCCACTCTGGAGAAACAACGTAAAAAAAAACGTACAGTATGCACTGCTTGCACAATTATTAGGCAAATTGTATTCCTCAGGATTCCTTTTATTGTTGAACAAACACAATGCTCTCAGTCAATCCAAAATGTTATTGAATCTCAAACCTGAATGTTTAACAAAGGAATAGTGAGTTTTGTCTATCTCAGGGGAATATATAAGTGTGCACAATTATTAGGCAACTATTAGTGTGCACAATTATTAGGCAACTACATTACAAAAATAATTTCTCCCAACTCACTTTTTATTCTCAATTTGTAGAGTAAGTGTAACAAATAAGTAACACAAAATGACAATTAAATAACATTTTTGGCCTTTCAAAAATATTCAGTGACCAATATAGCCACCCTCCTTTTCAATAACTGTCATGAGCCTTCCATCCATGGAGCCTGTCAGTTTCTTGATCTGTTCACGATCAACTTTCGCTGAAGCAGCAACCACAGCCTCKCAAATGRTGTTCAAAGAMGTGTATTGTCTTCTCTGACTGTAAATCTCACGTTTGGGAAGGACCCACAAGTACTCAATAGGATTTAAGTCAGGTGAGGAAGGGGGCCAGGTCACTATTTGTGACCTTGCTGGCTAGCCAAGCAGTGGAGTACTTGGATGCATGTGATGGAGCATTGTCCTGCATAAAGATCATGGCCTTCTTGAATGCTGAGGACTTCTTCCTGTACCACTGCTTGAAGAAAGTCTCTTCCAGTTTCAGTCCATCTTCAACCTGAAAAGGTCCAACTACCTCATCCTTAATGATAGCAGCGCATACCAGTACCCCTCCTTCACCTTGCCTGACTCGAAGTGGTGCCCTGTGTCCATTACTGATCCAGCCACGGGCCCATCCATCTGGTCCATCAAGAGTCACTCTCATTTCATCTGTCTTCAGGTATTTCTTTGCCCAATCTTGTGAATCTTATTCAGTGGTGGTTGTGTTTRAGCCTTCTTGACCTTGGCCATGTCTCTGAGCACTTCACACCTTGTACTTCTGGACACTCCAGGTAGGTTGCAGTTCTGGATTATGGTGGCACTGGAGGATAATGGGTTCCTGGTAGCTTGACATTTAATTATTCTCAAGTCTTTTGCGCCTTTTCTTCTCCCTGCGTTTTATGCGCCCCAGTTGACTGTTCGCAACAAAACGTTTGATTGTCCGGTGGTGTAACGGCGTTCCTCCTCCTCTTCATACGAAGAGGAGGAGCAGGGATCGAACCAAAATGCAGACTTGTGATTTGACATGATATTTATTAAAGTAAAGACGACAACACGAACTTCACTTAAAACTAAACAAAACAACAAACGGAGTAGACAAACCTGAACGTAAGGACTTACATGTAACGCAGAACGAACGGACAGGAAAATGACTACATAAAACGACGAACGAACGAACGAAACAGTCCCGTATGGTGCAACATAGACACAGACACAGGAGACAACCACCCACGACAAACAATGTGGAAACACCTACCTTAATATGATTCTCAATCAGAGGAGATGAAAACCACCTGCCTCTAATTGAGAACCATATTAGGTACCCAAACCAACATAGAAACAGAAAACATAGACTGCCCACCCAAACTCACGTCCTGACCAGCTAACACATAAAACAACTAACAGAAAACAGGTCAGGAACGTGACAGGTGGTCACGCCTCAATAGTTTAGCTATTTCAAGAGTGTTGCATCTGTCTGAAAGGCAATTTACAATTTTAGACTTTTCGGTGTTAGTTAAATCTATTTTTTGGCCCATTTTACCTGAGGTAATGAAGCTGCCTAATAGTTATGCACACCTTGATATAAGGTGTTATTCACTTTCACCACACCCTCCCTCATTACACATATACATATCACCTGAAAATGATTACATCCCATAAGCATTCAAGTTTATATAGTTTGGAGTTGGAAAATGTGCATAGAAATAATGAGAAGATCAGAATACTCACTTGCCTAATAATTGTGCATGCAATGTATGWTAGGCTTCACCTGTATTCTATACTGTAGAAAAAAACACCTGTTGTTTCTTTCTTTTCCTCTCACCTTCAGAATGAGCTCCACCACCTCAGTGTGCACCAGCCCGTGGACAGACTCCCCGTTCACATGAGTGATGAGGTCACCAGCGCAGAGTCCCGCCTCCTGGGCAGGGCCTCCGTCCTCCACATGCTGTGATTCAAACAGATCAACATCAATCAAACAAGTCATCATGCTATTGGACAAGTCTGTTTTTCCACTACAAATTGTAGCGATGCTTTGTTATGATACAGAACTTCTTCAAATGAGTGATGTCTACTTAACACTACTTTCTCCATGGAAACGAACACAGAACATATCATCTCTATCACTGTCTCACCCAGACCATGTGGTGTACGCTGTAGACATCACTGTCTCCCATGTAGACTCGAATGGCTCGGAGGGTGAAACCGTACTTCTTCCCAGAGCGGTGGATGGTGATGGGAGAACGCAGCACGTTGACCGTGGGCGAGTAGTCTCGGCTGGGGGAGGAGTCACGAGACGACAGGTCGGAGGAGATGGATCGAGGAGACATGGGGCTGGCCAGGGGGGACGTACCATGCTGCTCCACTGAGGAGGGGGGAGAGAATCACAGGAATAAAGTGTGAGAAAAAACATCTGAATAAGTCAAAATGAAGGTCAAAGCAATAGATAATCTTTAAGAAATGTACTATTTTCCATAACAAGCCCAGTTAACCGTTTTACTGTTTTACTGTTTAACATTAATATTGTCATTAGCAACAGACAGCCCCGCTCTTCTCACCACTCCCTTGCCTTCCAGCTCCTCACCTGTAGGTTATGATGACAGACAGGGCTGTGGTTGGAGCAGACTTGATGGACCTTGGTCACAGGTCGCGAGTTGCGTTTCTCTCCCTCAGCTGAGAGCTGGCTGTGGCGGACCCTCCTCAGGACCAGTTCGTTGGTGGCCCGGGACCCCTGGGGCTCTGTGGCCCCAGCAGTCACAGTACTGCTGGGGCTGGGGATGACTCCCATTAGTACATCAGCTGGCCTCAGCAGCTTGTCTGGAGCAGAGCAGAAAGATGGAGGAATAATATCATSTAGGTATCAAAGTGTATGTCAAGCCAGGATTCATCCATTATCCAATGCCAAATGCCCTCACCTCCAGCAGTCAAACCATTGCCCTCCTTTTCCTTCCTAAAATCCCCCTGGCTGGATGTGGTGCCCATGGATGTGGTGCCCATGGCCCCCTCCAAAGATGTGCCCCTGGCCTTCACTGGGGGCTGTCTGGTGGGCACGMGCAGCTCAGGATCGGCCTCTAGTGGGGAGGCGAAGCGGTGAGTGTCCATGAGTGCAGAAAAGCGTCGCCGGGCCCCAGATGGAGGACTGGAGTCACTCTCAGTGAAGGAGGACTCTGAGCATGACAGTCGCTTCCTACACACAACAACACAGCACAGAATAGATTTATTGTATTTATGAAATCAAACCATGAGTAATGATAATGAGTGCCTTGATAATGAGAACCAACAATGTCACATTTCCAACTTGTTATGCAAGGTAAGAGGGCACTAGTACTAGTCAGAGTACAGTAGTGGTCATACTCACATCTCAGGTGATCCTGTCCTCCAGCTCTTATCTCTCAAGGTCAGGCTACCCAGGCTCTCTCTCTTGGCTGCCCGGTCCTCCCTGGGGCCCTTGTGCTCCCGCCGGGTCACCGTCGAGGGCTTGTGCTCTAGCTGGGACAGGTGCTCCATGCTGCTGTACACCTGTAGTTCCCAGCAGAGAGAACCAATAAGCTTTCTGCACCCACAGAGGGATAAATTACACATTTTCCCATGATTCTTTCTTTTACAATAGGTTCAGTGGCACAATTAGCTTTCACAGATTTGTCAAGAAGGGGAGATCTGAGCAGAAAGAGACATATGTCTGAGGCATGTGTGTCAATAAAATCCAAGGTTACGAAAGAGGTTCTTTCATGACTTAGTCTACCATGTGTGATAGTCACATTAAGTCACTTGGCTCAGAGGTATGTCTCTTTCTGCTCATCTCCCCTTCTTGACTAATCTGTGAAAGCTAATTGTGCCACTGAACCCATTGTAAAAGAAAGAATCATGAGAAAATCTTTTTAATTTAGGATTATGAGATTTACTGACAGGCTTTAGGGAAGACACGTTTACATGGCCTAGACTTGTACAATGAGGGGCATCAAGTTAATCTAGCTCAGCAAGGAGTGTTGGAGAAGGGAGGTGAGACAGAAGAACTGATTAGGCCGAAATATAGGTTTTACCATTAACATCAATTAATAGCCCAGGCATTTATTTGCTTGAATCACTGAACACAACATGCGCTTATTAGACACTGGCTTCTATTTGAGTCAGGTGTCTTTCCTTAATGCTCACAGCGTTTGCTCACTTGCATAGTTAATTGTTTAATTCCTGAATTCACTTCCAGTATTTTAATCAATATCTTAATTTCCTGCACCAATGTGCTATCATTTACACACTGTGCCACGTTTATTTTGTCTTAGTATGCCTCTAATAAAAAATATATTAAAAAACCCACCCTTGACAGAATAATTATTCTCCTTCTTGAATGTGCATTTTTTTCTGCAGTTCTTACTTTCGTCACTAGAGCGAACAGCTGATTTCTGGGGGGTCTGTATTCCTGAAGTTGTTGACAGTTTTTGTGCTTGCCAGTTAGCTAGCAGTTCTCATCTGTTAGCAGCCAATGGCTAGCAGTTCTCATCTGTTAGCAGCCAATGTCTAGCAGTTCTCATCTGTTAGCAGCCAATGGCTAGCAGTTCTCATCTGTTAGCAGCCAATGGCTAGCAGTTCTCATCTGTTAGCAGCCAATGCTAGCAGTTTCTTACTGGCGATAAAAACTGATGATTGCCATCACTTTTTCGAGCCATTACTGAATTATTTAATGTAACAAATTAACATTAAACCTTGTAAACAATTCATGGTAATTCATGGTAACGTTGTAAACAATTCATTTCAAATCAAATCAAATCAAATTTTATTAGTCACATACACATGGTTAGCAGATGTTAATGCGAGTGTAGCGAAATGCTTGTGCTTCTAGTTCCGACAATGCAGTAATAACCAACAAGTAATCTAACCTAACAATTCCACAACTACTACCTTATACACACACACAAGTGTAAAGGGATAAAGAATATGTACATAAAGATATATGAATGAGTGGTGGTACAGAACGGCATGGCAAGATGCAGTAGATGGTATAGAGTACGGTATATACATATGAGATGAGTACTGTAGGGTATGTAACATAAGTGGCATAGTTTAAAGTGGCTAGTGGTACATGTATTACATAAAGATGGCAAGATGCAGTAGATGATAAGAGTACAGTATATACATATGAGATGGGTAATGTAGGGTATGTAAACATTATATTAAGTGGCATTGTTTAAAGTGGCTAGTGGTACATTTTTACATAATTTCCATCAATTCCCATTTTTAAAGTGGCTGGAGTTGAGTCAGTATGTTGGCAGCGGCCGCTAATGTTAGTGGTGGCTGTTAACAGTCTGATGGCCTTGAGATAGAAGCTGTTTTTCAGTCTCTCGGTCCCTGCTTTGATGCACCTGTACTGACCTCGCCTTCTGGATGATAGCGGGGTGAACAGGCAGTGGCTTGGGTGGTTGTTGTCCTTGATGATCTTTATGGCCTTCCTGTGACTCGGGTGGTGTAGGTGTCCTGGAGGGCAGGTAGTTTGCCCCCGGTGGTGCGTTCTGCAGACCTCCACTACCTCTGGAGAGCCTTACGGTTGTGGGCGGAGCAGTTGCCGTACCAGGCGGGATACAGCCCGACAGGATGCTCTCGATTGTGCATCTGTAGAAGTTTGTGAGTGCTTTTGGTGACAAGCCGAATTTCTTCAGCCTCCTGAGTTGAAGAGGCGCTGCTGCGCTTCTTCACAACGCTGTCTGTGTGGGTGGACCAATTCAGTTTGTCCGTGATGTGTACACCGAGGAATTAAAACTTTCCACCTTCTCCACTACTGACCCGTCGATGTGGATAGGGGGGTGCTCCTCTGCTGTTTCTGAAGTCCACAATCATCTCCTTTGTTTTGTTGACGTTGAGTGTGAGGTTATTTTCCTGCACCACACTCCGAGGGCCTCACCTCCTCCCTGTAGGCCGTCTCGTCGTTGTTGGTAATCAAGCCTACCACTGTAGTGTCATCCGCAAACTTGATGATTGAGTTGGAGGCGTGCATGGCCACGCAGTCGTGGGTGAAAAGGGAGTACAGGAAGGGCTCAGAACGCACCCTTGTGGGGCCCCAGTGTTGAGGATCAGCGGGGTGGAAATGTTGTTACCTACCCACCACCTGGGGGCGGCCCGTCAGGAAGTCCAGGACCAGTTGCACAGGGCGGGGTCGAGACCCAGGGTCTCGAGCTTGATGACGAGTTTGGAGGGTACTATGGTGGTTAAATGCTGAGCTGTAATCGATGAACACTTCTCACATGGGTATTCCTCTTGTCCAGATGGGTTAGGGCAGTGTGCAGTGTGGTTGCATTGCGTCGTCTGTGGACCTATTGGGTCGGTAAGCAAATTGGAGTGGGTCTAGGGTGTCCGGTAGGGTGGAGGTGATATGGTCCTTGACTAGTCTCTCAAAGCAGCTTCATGATGACGGAAGTGAGTGCTACGGGGGCGGTAGTCGTTTAGCTCAGTTACTTAGCTTCTTTGGGAACAGGAACAATGGTGGCCCTCTTGAAGCATGTGGGAACAGCAGACTGGGATAAGGATTGATTGAATATGTCCGTAAACAACCAGCCAGCTGGTCTGCGCATGCTCTGAGGACGCGGCTGGGAATGCCGTTGGGCCTGCAGCCTTGCGAGGGTTAACACGTTTAAATGTTTTACTCACCTCGCTGCAGTGAAGGAGAGCCCGCAGTTTTGGTAGGGGGGCCGTGTCAGTGGCACTGTATTGTCTCAAGCGGGCAAAAAAAGTGTTTTAGCCTGTCTGGGAGCAAGACATCCTCGGTCCGCGACGGGGCTGGTTTTTCTTTTTGTAATCCGTGATTGACTGTAGACCCTGCCCACTACTCTTGTGTCTGAGCTGTTGAATTGCGACTCGTTTTGTCTCTGTACTGGGACTTAGCCTGTTTGATTCCTTGCGGAGAGAATAGCTACACTGTTTGATTCGGTCATGCTTCCGGTCACCTTGCCCTGGTAAAAAGCAGTGGTTCGCGCTTTCAGTTTCCCGATGCTGCCGTCAATCCACGGTTTCTGGTTTGGGAATGTTTTAATCGTTGCTGTGGGTACGACATCGTCAATGCACTTCCTAATGAACTCGCTCACGCGATCAGCATATTCGTCATATTGTTGTTGGACGCAATGCGGAACATATTCCAATCCGCGTGATCGAAGCAGTCTTGAAGCGTGGATTCAGATTGGTCGGACCAGCGTTGAACAGACCTGACGCGGGAGCTTGTTGTTTTAGTTTCTGTTTGTAGGCTGGAATCAAAAATGGAGTCGTGGTCAGCTTTTCCGAAAGGGGGGCGGGGAGAGGGCCTTATATGCGTCGCGGAAATTAGTATACAATGATCTAGGGTTTTCCAGCCCTGGTAGCACAATCGATATGCTGATAGAATTTAGGGAGTTTTTGTTTTCAGATTAGCCTTGTTAAAATCCCCAGCTACGATGAAATGCAGCCTCAGGGTGTGTGGTTCCAGTTTACAAAGAGTCAGATAAAGTTCGTCAGGGCCATCGATGTGTCTGCTTGGGGGGGAATATATACGGCTGTGATATGATTGAAGAGAATTCCTTGGTAGATAATGCGGTGACATTTGATTGTGAGGAGTTCTAGATCAGGTGAACAGAATGACTTGAGTTCCTGTGTGTTGTTATGATGACACACCACGTCTCGTTAATCATAAGGCATACCCCCCGCCCCTCTTCTTACCAGAAAGATGTTTGTTTCTGTCGCGCGTGCATGAAGAAACCAGCTGCTGCACCGACTCCCGTTAGCGTCGGTGCAGTTAGCATTTAGACCCAGTGTTTATTTCAAACAGGGCGTTTATTTGCTGAAATCTGTAGTGTTGGCCGGCTATTAAAATGGACTGGTCGGCTATTTGAAACTGTGTTTAATTGAAGTTTTAAGGTAAGTTTAAGGATGAGTAAGTGTAGAGTTTGACCTTGCTGAAGCGAGGGGAGCAGGAGGAGAAACGACGGATTTCGACAGGTTCATCATCATTGGTGTCGTCCTCATCATAGAGTGGACGTGGTGGTAGCGGTCCGAGCGGGCTGGGACGGAAGAGGACATGAACAAAACACACACACACACACAATGCAAACAGACAAATAGCATGGACAAGTGCCTCAAGCTCCAAACACAGCTAGTTTCTTATCTCTATCCCATCTATATGCCAGTGGTATTCAACGTTGGGGTTGCGACCAAACTGCAGTTATTTTTTTAGGAATAGAGTAAAGATTATTGTATGGACAATATGCAAACCTTTTTGAGAAATACAATTTATTAAGTAATGTATTTATTGGTTTCTTTGATAAGAGATTCAAATGTTATTGAAGGTTATTTGTTGATGTAAAAATCAACATTTTTGTCAATAGATTAGGGGTGGGGTGGGGTGGGCTGGGTAACGAGAAATTGTTGCATAATATGGGTTTCCCCAGAAATTCTGGAGAAGAGAATGGGGTCCCCGTTGAAAAAGTTTGAATACCACTGCCTTATGGTGATTCTATACATTAAGAATGAACAAGTCAGCACAGTTCTCCTCCATGTGACCAGGGGGCAGTGCAGTTAGAGASAGACTCACTGTCGAAGTAGCTGGTGTCCTCCTCTGACTCTAGGTGGGGGATGAACTCAGCCTTCTGTCTCAGCAGACTGTTCCAGTCCAGTTCAGTGAAGAACGAGTGCTGCTTCACCTCAAATGCACCGCCTGGGGCAGCGAAAGAGAACGAGAGAGAGAGAGCGAGAGCGAGAGAGAGAGAGAGAGAGAATGAAAGGACGAGCGAGAAAGGGGGAGAGAGAGGGAGAGAGAGATAAGATGTGTGTTGTTGAGTGAATCTATATTTTCACTATGAATAGGCAGTTTAGTCCATTTCTGCTACAGCACACGTCTGATGTTAAGCATGTTGTCAACATGCACGTGTATACTGACCTGTGCCCAGTCGGACCAGTGGGTTGGTCTGAAGCAGAGTAGAGATCAGATGTTGGGCATCGGCAGGAAGAGCATCCTCACCTTCTGGCCACACTATGTCATCTACAAGAGACAGACAGAGATAAGTTGCATTGGACAATGTAGACGTGAGAAAGATGGCTTCAAAATGGCTGTAAGATGCTGCTCAATGAACCCACRAACCCCRGACCTCTCACCTGTGATGACCTGTCCAAAGAGCTCCTCAGGCGTGTCTCCAAAGAACGGCACACAGCCCACCAGGAACTCATAGAGGATGATGCCCATAGCCCACCAGTCTACTGGCTTCCCATAGCCCTGTCTCAGGATCACCTCRGGGGCGATGTACTCTGGCGTGCCACACACCTGATGGAGGYCAGAACCACAGCACTCCTATGAGAGGRTCTYTAMTCATATRTATGGATAAAACACTACTGGTGAGATGCTAAGGCCAGTCTCTCTCAAAARGTGAGTGYGAGACATGTGTGGCCAATYCACGTMTRTMCCAASCTGAMGGGATCAATGCGAGAATGCCAGGATYAAACATGAAAGCTTTGGACGTTGTGTTTTCATGTGRAGATGGGTATTCATCAAWTGCTAACAGATCTGTGGCTGTGAGAAAGCCGAGCCAATAAATAATTGGGGATTTAATTGAAGCAGCACCATTCAAAGGGTGGGAAAAACAAAACATCTGAAAAGACAGTTGATTATAATAACTGAGGCATATTTGGTTATCATTTTGTTTGATGTTGATCATTTCATTTCTTCACGCTTTGACAACTATATGCACACATTTATAAACTCAGCATATATTTATTATATTTGTCTGGAAATAAATACATAAAAAATGTATTAGGTATAGTTTTTTTGGTCTGAATGGTTATGGAAAATGTAGAAATGTAAATATATTACTGAAAATTCATTTTGAATTTCTGCCAAGGTTGTGTATGCTGTGGTGGGTTTCTCTGCTCTATATACAGTGCACACCTGTTTGTCCAGGAACTCTCTGGTGTCCTTCTCAATGTGTCCCTCGTACAGGTTAGTGGTGAGGCTCATCAGACCCATCTTAGACAGGCCGAAGTCAGTCAGCTTGATGTGCCCCATGGAAGTGATCAGAAGACTGGGGACAGACAGGTCAAAGGTTACAGGAAACACTCTTCGTGTTTGTAATATAATACAACTTTGAGTTCACTCCAATGAGTCCCATATGATAATTGTTCAATGCCAACCCAAGTGAGGTCTTACTTGTCTGGTTTGAGGTCGCGGTGCACGATGCCATAGTTGTGGATGTACTCCAGTGCCAGGACYGTCTCGGCAAAGTACATGCGCGCCATCTCCACAGGCAATGCCCCGATGTTTTTCAGCAGGGTGGCACAGTCTCCCCCTGGRAACKGATAACACGTGATCAGYCTGACTGCTAACATTCCCATCARCAGCAATGTCCTAAATGCTGCTCTTGTCCTAAARAGACAAGTAATGGTGTCCAGTATATTATTGTGTTAACTTACCCTCCACATACTCCATGACCATACAGAGGTGCCTGCGGGTCTCAAAGGAGCAGAACATGGAGACCACGAATGGGTTCTCAGCGAAGGTCAGGATGTCTCTCTCTACAAAGGCCTGCTGTATCTGGTTCCTCAGTATCAGGTTCTGCTTGTTGATCTTCTTCATGGCAAAACGCTGACGGGTCTCCAGGTGACGGACCAGGTAAACAGCCCTGGAGACACACACACACGCATACACACAGTTAGTAATCAGATTCTTTACACATTTTACTGAGTAAATCCAGTGTTTTCTCCTAAAACCATTTAATGGACATCAGCAAGATGGCTCAGAGACATGTACTAATGTAACATTCATATGCATGAACACACCCTCACACACACACACACACGCACACTCACCCACATCCACATCCACACACACCCTCACCCACACCCACACACTCACACCCACACCCACACCCACACCCACACCCACCCATAAGCTCCATTGCTGATCAGCTTTATGGTCTGGAAGTCAGCCTCTTCGGGCGTCTTCATAGCTCTCATCTTGCCCTGAGGGAGAGAGCATGACAGCAGGGTAAGACGAGACTGGATCTGTCCAGACCTCCAACACCAGGCCCACAGGAGTGACGTCGTCTCTTTTTCCCCCAGTGCTACCCTTGTCTTCCTGACTTCTTGTCCAGTTAGCAGAATTTTGGTACCTGTCCTGATGGTTGAAGGAGGGTTGATTGCAAGCCTACAAGGCACGAGAGGATATCCTGCTTTGACTTCAGACTCTAATCAAAGTAAATGGACTCAATTGCGTAGGGTAATGTCCACTGTGCCGAGTAATTAGTAGAGGAAGCATATTCATTGGAGTCAGCAGGGCCTTGGACTACAGTTTGACTTAACCCAAAGGGACAGAGGGAGAGGGGGGTTGATGGTGGGTGGGCTGGGAAGAGGTGGAGTAGGGACAAGGTTCTCACCTCTGTTGAGTCGTCTGTTTCTGGGGTGAGAGGTCCCTCACTGTCGTAGCTGTCCAGGTTCACCATTTCTGGGGACATACAGAGGGAGTACGTATGAGCTGCATTTCAGCAATACATAGAGTGAGAAAGCAACAGTAGTCAACACAAGTCAAGGTTTCCTCTCTCTCTCCCTCTCTCTCTCGGACTCATTCTCTCGCTCACCCTCTATAGGGTCTCGTGTCAGTCCCAGCTGGCTGATAATGTAGCGAGGGATGTCCGTCTTCATCAGGTGTCCCTCCTTGGCGTGGTCCTCTGCTGCCTCCAGCAGGTGGTAGAACTCCTCTGGATTAAACTCCTGAGGCACAGGAACATGGGGACCACATTCAGTGTGACACAGGTATAACACTACTTGAATCAAGATATAACACATTTTATTGCACGCACAACAGACGCTATATCGGTCCGCTAATACAGGACCAGTAAAGGCCCAGTGCACTACTTTTATGAAGCTATTCTTTTCAAATAATTATTCTGATTTTTCAAGGGGGCTCTCAGCACCCCTACTTCCCGCGTCTATGCATGTACCAAATAAAAAAATACAATTTAAATGGGTTTCCATCACATTTTCAACTCTACTGATGATTTTCTCACAATTTGTTTTGTATATAGCGAGTGTGCCCACTCTGGTATTGGCACAGTACTGTATCTGCGCCCTGCGCGCTGTTGGCTAGAGCACAGCCTGCATCATGGGTATTCAACTCTTAACCTACGAGGTCAGAGCCTGCTGGTTTTCTGTTTTACCTGAGAATTAATTGCACACACCTGGAGTCACAGGTCTAAATCAGTCTCTGATTAGAGGGGAACAATGAAAACATGCAGTAGAACTGGCTTCGAGGTCCAGAATTGAGTTGATGAGTTTATTGTGGACAAAAGAGCGACATCATTTTTATTCGTCAAACAGCACCCAAGCATCGATGATGACGTCACCAGAATAAGACCCTGGATATTTATTGGTAAGGAGCATCAAGTTCATCACCTTGCACTTTCACCACCCTGTGAAGTTCATCATACATTATTTAATCTGTAGCCTAATAAACTGCATGCTTCCCTAATAAACTGCATGGACCATACAACATGTCATTGCAAGACACTAAGTTTACTTCGATATGATGGGTTATTATTTCAATATTTGAGCATAAAAGAGTCAGAGTGCAGTATAACTACAGTATGCTGCAAATACTGTGTCCAGTTTCCATCAGGCCTGTCATGACATTTTTTTATCCAACATGTACTTTACGCACATAAAAAGGTTGGATGGAAGCCAAGTTTATGAGGCCTGCTGGCTGCGGTCACCCAGAGGACAGGACTACTGCTCTGCCAGAGACCCTGAGTCAGTCTGGGCTACACACACAGGCTCAAACTTTAAATGACACAGTCACGGTCTGTGAGACTCAGACAGCACTTCAGGGGGCAGCTGCTATTTGTAATACTGTAGCGAGGCAAATGGAATTTTAATCTAAATGCAAATCGAATGGCTAGCCAGTCAGATTGGGCCTTTTATCAAGGTGCTTAGTTGGAGCTCAGTATTTTTGCCCTACTGTGTAATAAACCCCCTGTTTAAATGTTCATAATGACTGTTTGTGCTCATATTTATTTATTTAAGGAAATGAATTTSTCTTTGATCCAGGCCAGGGATATGGTCTGTTAAATAATTAGTGGGGCCATGGACCGTGAATGTGACTGTGATTGTGTTGAGAGTTCTGTGTTCTGTTCTCACCAAGCACTCCAGCAGCCTTGCTGGGCGAGAGATGATGATGAGGAGTTTCTTCACCAGCTCTGTGACGAAGGCCACCTCTGAGCTCTCTGATCGCTCATACGCCTGAGAGAGAGAGAAATAGATGGAGGAAGAGAGACAGAGAGAAAGAAATGTTGAGGTAGAGAGAGAAGTAGAGAGAGAGAGAGACAGCGACAGACAGAACAAGACAAAATAAATCAAAGCTTGGCAGCGACGTCGGATGTGAGAACAGTCATATTCCAGGCAAAACTAATCCTATCAAACAGAATACTGGCAACCCAGAATAATCAGACCGATTTAATCAACCCGTCAAACCAAGGGTGCAGATGAAGTTCCTTGATAGCTTCTATCTGCTCAGACAAATCACACACACTATTACACAATTAGCCTTATTTTACTCCTTTACTCGTTCTTATCCTTCTGAAGGGCGTAGTGCTGTCATTTGAAATGAGACGATAGGAACTAAATGTGCCTCTCAGCAGCCTGCAGCATGGCCACCCAGACCTGAGAAGAGCCTGATATTGAGACAATGTGTCTCCCATTCAACAATTCCACTCAGGGCTATGCTGATGTTATACACTGCAACATAAGAGTGGCTTATGGGCCGCTCTATAACCCCAGAACTGACCTGTCCTGGCACCTATCATGACATCTTAACCTATAGTTGCAGTGCTTCTGTGACTCACGTCATTGAGCAGCTTCTCCAGGTTCTCRTGCAGCTCAAAGAAGTAGACAGTAGTGATGAGGCCCTCGCGAGCTTTGGACAGGCAGTCCCTGGACAGCTCTGCTATCTGATGGTGGATGAAGCTGATGACCCCGTCGGCCAGCGGCAGCACGCTCTCAGGGGAGAAGGTATTGATGAACTCTGCTAGATGCTCCTCCATCTGAGCCGTGGCCTGGGAGAGGGAGATACAGGAAACAGAGTTAGGAGAGTTTAATCCATTTCATATTTGACATTCAAAACTGAAATAGTTCAGTTGTGCTCCACTGAGCCATGGTATTTCCATCATTCTCACTTCCACCTGTTTAAAAGTAGACATAACTCCTGACATACAAATCAGAGAGGAGACAGCCTCGTTTCCCCTCAATTTCCATAGAAGAGAGTTTTCTATCTCTGACATACAGTACCACACACATACAGCAACACCATAACCTGCTACCTTTTGATACCAGTCTGCTCTAACCAATCCTTACTTGCACTTGAAAGTGTGAGAGAAAATTATGTTTTGTGTGTGTGTGTGTGTGTGTGTCATGTCTTACTTTGGGGAAGCGCTCCTTGTACACATGGTTCATCATGACGATCTCATTGTCAATAAAGTTGGCAGGAGGGGGAGCGGTCCAGGACTGAGGCTGCGGCGAGCGCGGTCGCATGTGTGGTGAGCAGCGGCCCCATCATCGTCGGTGATGCTCTCCGTGCTGCCAAAGTGCTTGGACAGGAAGTGCAACTCGTCCATGGTGGGCTGGAAGGGCAGCTGGTGCAGCCGCTCCTGAGACGAGCTGGAGGACTGGAGGGGGAGGAAGAGAGGAAGAGGAGGAGAAAGAGAAGGGAGGAAAGAGTGGAGGGTTGGACAGAAGACAAAAGACAAAAGAGATGAAAATGATGTTCTCTCATACATGAAATCCAGTTTTTGTATTGGCCAGAACCATAGCTAATCGTGTCCTCTGGTGGCTCGTGTTAGTGGCTATACTGGGAAGTGGGGACAGTTACCTCATCCATCTGTCTCAACTCTGAGAGACAGAGAGAGACACTAATGAAGTGAGCCCAGCACCAGGGTCCGTCTACATTAATCTGTCTCTTTCAGAATCAGACTCATTTACCTGCTGAGTCAAGCAATGGGACTTGACATTCCCCACAGGAGTCAATCCAAATCAATCCCAATTGGCATCCCTGCTTAAAACAATCAGGACAAGGTTGGATGGAAGGACGGGAAGATTATCTCTGTCACTGCATTTCATGGTTATAAATGTTCTGTTATTCATCGATGCTGCTTTCTCAATATGTCTGCCAGGGTATTGAAAAAGCACAGTTTTCCTCCCAAATGGATCTGTCTCCACCATAGCATGAATCAGACTCAGTCCAGGGGAGAGGAAGTATATAGCCTCGTTATTGTTTTTTATTGTGTTACTTTTTACACTTCGTTTATTTGGTAAATATTTTCTTAACTCCTTCTTGAACTGCACTGTTGGGTTTGTAAGGGGTTGTAAGTGAGCATTTCACGGTAAGGTCTACACACGTTGTATTCGGCGCATGTGACAAATAAAGTTTGATTTGAGCCACCCCCTGCCAGCTACATACTAGTTCCATGTCTCATTCAAGATATATATGTGTTGTTTGTTGAGTATTATTTCCAGTGGGGATATTTAGCTAAATAAGCCTGTGTGAATTGGGCACCGAACAGGGTGTACTATCTATTTTCTCTCTTTTCTACTCTCCTCTCTCATCCCACCGGGTCTGGTACTTATCTAGCTACCCTCCTTCTGTTCCTCCCTCTCTCCTGGCCAGACGAGAGCAGTCCCAGGCCTCTGATGGTTGTGTTACATAAGTGAAGAAAAACAGCGAGAGAGAGAGAAGAGAGAGAGAGACAGAGAGAGAGACAGAGAGAGGAAGAGACCTGAGGGAGAAGAATCAAAGACAGAGAAAATGTGGTAGAGATGATGTGTGTGCCGGTATGTGTGTGTGTCTATGAGTGTGTGAATGAGAGAGAGAAACTGAAGAAGACCCTGAGGCAGAATAGCACAGAGACAGTAAGAGTGTAAGCCATAGAGTGTTTAGAAAGAGAAAGGAGACAGAGACAGTAAGGAGTGTACCATAGTGTTAGAAAGAGAAAGGAGACAGAGGACAGGTAAGAGTGTCACATAGTGTTAGAAAGAGAAGGAGACAGAGACAGTAAGAGTGTACCATTGTTAGAAAGAGAAAGGGAGACAAGAGACAGTAAGAGTGTACCATGTGTTAGAAAGAGAAAGGAGACAGAGACAGTAAGAGTGTGACATAGTGTGAAAGGAAGAAGAGACAGAGACGTAAGAGTGTCCATGTGTGTTAGAAAGAGAAAGGAGACAGAGACAGTAAGAGTGTACCATAGTGTTAGAAAGAGAAAGGAGACAGAGACAGTGAAGTAAGTCAGACAAAGGAGAAAGAGAAAGTGGAAGAAAGCGAGTTTTGAAGAAAATAAGCTTTTTAGGAAAAGGCCATTGATGCATGAGATGAGACAAAGCAGGGTGAATCTGTGTTACCGTGGAGCTGGGCGTGTTGGTGCCATATCCAGAGGAGGGCAGAGATGCCAGGGACCATCGGCGACCATCCGCCCTTCAGAGGAGAAAAACAATGTACAGTATTAAACCTGAGAGCATCAGACCTATGCCCAACATCCTCAATGCATCCACCAATGGAACTAATATGGAAATATGCAAAGGAGGCGGCGCCCACATCCTGTATAACACAACTGATCCCCCGTATTGTATTAGTCATAACAGCCATCCGAAGGGAGAGGGAATAGAGTGGAGTGGCCTGGCCATTGTGTTTCTATGGGGCTGCAGCATGCTGCAGTGACAGACGGCAGAAGGATTTGATAAACGAAAGCAGTGAGTACAGGAAGCTATTACTGCTCCTGCCTCTGCTCCTCTAACTCTGACTGACTGACTGGGAAGAGATGGGATGACCTCCTGGCTAAGCTCTTTAGCTTCCTCTCACCACTCTCTGAGAGGTGTGATCATTCTCACTGGGAGGTGCTAGACCTGCATCTAACTGGTATTCACCTCTCCCTCCCTCCCTCTCTCACACACACATACACACGCATGCATACACACACAGTGTCAGGGAGCTGTTACCTTCTGGAGGAYGCGAATGAGAAGTGTGCCGGGGTGCTGGAAGAGAAGTTGCGTGGGCTGTCCAGAGGGCTACTTCCTGGAAACARAAAGGAATGGGAATAGAGAAACAGACAGAGCATGGGAGAGGAGGAGAGGTACTGTATGATGACGTGTTTACAGTAAGATGTTTCCCGTCCGAGATGGCTGTAGTACGTACCGAGGTGTKCAGGGAGGGGCAGAGGAGAGTGTGGGCGGTGGGGCAGAGTMGGGGAGGTGGTGGACAGGATCAGACTCTTCCTGTTACTGGTACGACAACTGGAAACACAGAGAAAGASAAATAGAGGGAGTTTTATGAACAATGATYTATTAGCAGGAGACCTTRTGTGAAGGTTTAGTGTGGTACATAAAATAGAGAGTGTGTTACTGCAAGTATGTGTGTGTGTTTGTCTGTGGTTTAGTGTGTTCAAGTGTGTGTGTGTGTGTGTGTGTGTGTGTGTTTGTGTGTGTGTATGTGTGTGTGGACATGTGCGTATGCAGGGCTCACTGCAGGAGGACCAAGGCGATAAAGATAATTCAATTTGCCATCAATCCTCAGCCGTCTCCTCTCATGCAAGATAAGGGTGAAGAGTAGGAAGGAGGGAGAGATACAGAGCGAGAGAGAGAGAGAGAGAGAGAGAGAGAGAGAGAGAGAGAGAGAGAGAGAGAGAGAGAGAGAGAGAGAGAGAGAGAGAGAGAGAGAGAGAGAGAGAGAGAGAATGGGAAGACAACAGGATCCTCTCAAATCCATGGGAGAACCTCAATTCTAATTGGAATCTCCACTCCACACACTCTCCTCCATGTCGTACTACACATGATGACTCTATCTGAGTCACACACAGACGTTCTCAGTAATGGCAAGAGGCCTCTTTAACGACACTCTAATAGCCCACAGCTCAGATCCATTTAAAACACACTCAGATAGCTCCATCACCAGCACTATGGCATATTGCCCCATCCACTCCTCTTTAATACTGTATGCACTACTAGTCAGTCAGTGTGACTTGGCTTTACCGTCAAGGAAAGGAGGAGAGACACTGCGTTCATATGCTGGTCGGAAATAAGAAACTCGAAAATGTCCGACTTGCTGATTTGTGGAATGCGGCAAGTGTATAAATACAACCAGTTAGCAAGATATTCCTAGTTCCATATAGCATGTGAATGCGGGAAGAGTCCTGCTGTTTTTCCACATCCTACCTCCGTCACACAGGTGAGAGGTTATACAGACATGCTTGTTGCCATAGCCGCAGGAAGTAGGGGTGTTGAGGGTGCAGAAGCACCCCCTAAGAAATCTGAATTTAAAAAAGATATAAATAACAATAAAAAAATAGATATTGTTTTTTCTCCACAAAAGTGGCACACTGGGCCTTTACTAGTCCTTTATTACCGGACCGGTGTAGCCCTCTGTAGRGCAGATTTTAAAYATTCTCCCATAAAGTGCCTCAAGCCTTGAACAATATAACATTTAACTGATTGAAAGTAAGGGGAAATCAGTGAACAAATTCCATGGTCAAGGCTACGACGGCGCCAGAGCAATGAATGAAGCTCACTCACGTGTTCAAAAGCGCATATCAGACCGGGAGCCTAATGGTTCTCAGGCAGGCCTAGCTCTTTATGTGTTTAAGTTTAGAAAACTCTCTCCGCAGAAGCGACAGTTACAGGGTTGGTGAAACAGCTTGATTGCTCTAGCAACATCCGAGAAACTGGGCAGAAGGGAATGGTACTTCAAATACAGCAATTGAACAACATCTTTAATTGAGCCTCTCATTCTCCTTCCACACGTTATTGAAAGAGATTAATTGCATCMAAAAGTTATTTAACAATCTGCAATGTTTGAATTTCCAACTTCAATTACTGAACAAGTAATTACATTATTGCCGCCAGCAAGCAGTCTAAACATGGCAGCATTGCGACACCATGTATAGTGTTGTGAAATGTTAACATGAGGAAAGGATGACCAAATAGCAGGCTACCAACTGCCTAAACAGTTGTAGCTCAATCTTGGGTGCAATGATCACGTTCCCGCACTGACTGACTGTGTGGAGGCTCATTGATTTAACGTTACGTTAGCCTACAGGCTATACTAGCAAATATATACATTATATAGCTGTCGGCTGTATTAGCCACGACTTACCGTTCTTTGTGCAGCTTCAAATGTCGAACAAAGTTGGAAGTTTTTGAGCCTCCATCTGTAATTTCCTTCCCGCATGTTTTGCAAGTTGCAATCCGTTTTTTGTTGATACAGCGTAGTCTTTATATCCGAAAATAATAATTTTGGGCATCATCTTTCCAAGGGCTCCATCTGAATTCACCCGACGACATTCCTCTGCACTGCCACGAACAACTTTTTCTCCGCTGGCACAATTTGATTGGCTGCTGTCCGATTCAAACTGWAATCTGTTAAATGAGGAGTTGATGCGCTGCACACTTTTTTAATAGCATCATTTTTAATATCTGAGCTTGGGGAGGGTATCAAGTCAGGTCGAGTCAAAAGGCTCAAGTCCAAGTTAAGTCACAAGTCATTGGTGTTAAAGTCAAAGTCGAGTTGCAAGTCATCATATTTGTGACTCGAGTCCACACCTCTGCCAAATAGGTCTACCAATAAACATTTATCCATTAGCTAAAGCTCTAGGCTACATTCTTTGGCACCACAGAAAGCCCATCATCGAATAGATGTCGCAATTTCAGCACCATGGACAGTGATCAGCAGTCTATACTTTGTTAGTGCCTGTCTGGTTAACGGGAGGACGAACTCCTACCTTGTGGGGATCCAGAGAAGCTGCTTTATGCCAGTGGCACAGATAGGGGGGTCTACCTATGTCAGAGGACCTTCCCCTTTGCCCTCCCACTCCTCAAGTGCCCTTTTGGGTATTTTTCTGAACCCACTGACCCCAAGTAGTCGTGATGTCATCACCCACTCCCTACCCTGTCTGTTGGTTTGCACTGTACAGAGCTCACATACTGCCGGTTGTGCCTTTTACCAATCTGCTCTATATGGAGATTGCGTGCTCATGGTATCCAAACATGCATGGCTTGAAATGCAGTCACCGTTCGAGTGTGTGTAGCAAGCAGTGGAGGCTGGTGAGAGGAGCTATAYGAGGACGGGCTCATTGTAATGGCTGGAATAGAATAAATAGAATGGAGTCAAACATGGTTTCAATTTGATGTGTTTGATACCTTTACATAGGTAAAGGCGACAAGCCGATGCTGATGACCAGTGCAACAGTGGTGCAATTCCATCGAGGTGCAATTCCCACTCTTTCTTCCTTCCGACTGGGCAGTAGCAGAGAGGCAGCAGTTGGTTCCCATACCTGTGTGAAGCTAGCCACAATAAGGATTAGCCACAATAGTGGAATTTGTGCTTCGCCTTAAAAATTAAAGTCCRCAATTAATACTGACCAAAACAGATACAGAGAGTGGAATAATGCCATATTTGGACTAGATATTAATGCTAAACAAGGTTGGAATGTTGTTATATAACTTAAAAATAAATACAATAATTTATTAATTTGACAATAAACAGTAAAATAAACTGTTAATTGGTGGTATACATACATGCACATGTACAGCCTTGCCTATAGAGTGTGTACCCATGAAATGGGGTATCAGACTACTCAGTGACACCTACAGATTACAATTCCAAAGAGTTTACACAAATATTAGAGTCTTAGCTCTTAATGCAGGACTTTGACTGTGTGAAATCACCTCCCCAGTCAACCTACTACTTTTAGTGGACATTCATATTGGACTGTACAGGCTTGCCTATAGAGTGTGCACCCATGAAATGGGGTATTAGCCTACTCAGTGACACCCACAGAACACAACTATGTCTCGGGTCAGATCTTGGGTATTCGGGTTATGAGTGGACCCGAGAAAGAATTCTAATCCCCACTCAACTATTGCTACATGACATATGTCATGCATTTGTCACGCATATCCATTCAGCCTTTCCCAGCACACAGGCAGATACGTGAGAGGAACTCTCCTTGACCACACACATACACCCCCCCCACACACTATCACCACACCCCACCGCCACACACACAGTTTCTTTGATGTTGTTTCAGAGGAGTGTTTTTCCATCTGAATAAATGCAGAGTCACTGCGACTAATAGGCTGATTGCTGAGTCATGACGTGAGCTGACTGTAGGATCACCCAGTCGAACAGACACAGAGGCAGTCGCAGAGACAACCCCCTGTATTCCATTGGGAGACAGTGACAGAGTGCTGCTAGCAACCAATCACAGACAGTCTAGTCAGGCTGCAGGTAATGCTAATGATTAGCATGACTCTGCAACAAATCAGTTCAATCAACCCGTGTTTGCTCTATCTGTTTGTTTCAGTTGTGAAGATTGTACTCCTGTGCTTGTGGTTATTACTGAGAATGTTGATAAAGAGTTGATCACAAAACCAGCTGTTAGGCTAAACCCAAATATCACCAACCACTAACCAGAGTGAGTTCATTCATTTTTGTTTTCATTACCTATCCTATAAAATATGATCCATCACCAAGCTTTATAGTTATGCTCATTTCCAGTCTTGACTCTTTAGCCTTTGCTACTGATGGATGCCTCTGTAATCCTAATTTGTGGTCCTCATCCCCAGCACTGGTTCTTTCCAGATTCAATCCTAATTAAACGTGAGGAAGAAGCTTTGGAGACGTATTAATTAACGTTTCATTTCACTGCAGATGATGGTGGGAGCAGAAAGTGCCGGCGAGCACATTAAACACTGTTTCACTTGGCTTTCATCACGTTCGTGGTTAATTGTTTCTTCAGCGACTGGGACTATTTAAAGGAGTGCAGGGCGCTCTGAGGCATCAGTGAGAAACCCTGAGTACAAAGAGCCTCACTGGCTGAGATTCTACTTCTGTGGTTCTCAGACTAGCAGGGTAAATGCACTCTCAATGCCGTGGGAAATAAATAGGGCTAAGTGTTCACACAAATATGTACACACACACACAAAGGCACGCACGCAAACGTACACACATGCAATTTAAGATGCACTACATGGCCAAAAAGGTGTGGACACCCCTTTAAATTAGTAGATTTGGCTATTTCAGCCACATCCGTTGGCTATTTCAGCCACCATGCAATCTCCATAGACAAACATTGGCAGTAGAATGGCCCATTCGGGAGAGCTCAGTGACTTTCAATGTGGCACCGTCATAGGATGCCACCTTTCCAACAAGTCAGTTCGTAAAATTTCTGTCCTGCGAGAGCTTCCCCGGTCAACTGTAAGTGCTGTTATTGTGAAATGGAAATGTCTAGGAGCAACAACGGCTCAGCCGCYAAGTGGCCATACAAGTGCACAGAACGGGACCGTCGAGTGCTGAAGAGTGTAGCGCGTAAAAATCATATGTCCTTGGCTGCAACACTCACTAATGAGTTCCAAACTTCCTCTGGAAACAGCGTCAGCACAAGAACTGGGTTTAGGGGATCCAGGAGAACGCTACCTGCCCCATAGTGACAATTTTAAAGTTTGGTGGAGGAGGAATAATGGTGTGGGGCTGTTTTTCATGGTGAAGGGAAATCTTAACACTACAGCATACAATGACATTTTAGATTTACATTTTTATTTAACCTTTATTTAACTAGGCAAGTCAGTTAAGAACAAATTCTTATTTACAATGACGGCCTACCGGGGAACAGTGGGTTAACTGCCTTGTTCAGGGGCAGAACAACAGATTGTCAGCTCGGGGATTCGACCCAGCAACCTTTCGGTTAGTGTCCCAACGCTCTAACCACAAGGCTACCTGCCGCCCTGAAGGATGATTCTGTGCTTCCAACTTTGTGGCAACAGTTTGTCGAAGGCCCTTTCCTGTTTCAGCATGACAATGCCCCCCTGCACAAAGCGAGGTCCATACAGAAATAGTTTGTCGAGATCAGTGTGGAAGAACTTTATTGACCTGCACAGAGCCCTGACCTCAACCCCATCGAAGTCCTTCAGTACACCCCCTTACTCATTATTTTAAAGGAAAATTAGTGTTGGTGTAATGGCTTTATAATTTAGGACCAGTCCTCCATGGCCCAGGCACATTCTCTGGTTGCTCATTCAGGGTCACAGCCAGACAGGACAGTGGGGAGATGTGGCTGTTTGTTTCAACCCCAGTCACTAAGGCTGGACTGAACCGGCTGACTCCACACAACCTCCCAGCTGACAAGCTGCTCCCTGCCTGGGGCTTCTCACTGAAGAGGAGGGAGGGAGGGAGATTGAGAGGAAGGAATAAATTAGGAGGGATGGAAAGGAAGGGAGAGATGGAGACAGAAAGATAGGTGGGGAGAAGARATGGAAAAGAACAAGGGCAAGGGAAGAAAGGGATGGATAGAGAAAATCAAATCAAGTGGAAGAGAAAAAAACGAGGGAGGAAAGAGAGAGGGAGACAAAAACAAATGAAGGAGGGAGGAAAGAGAGAGAGACAAAAATAAATTAGGGAGGGAAAGGGAGGATGTTCTCCCAGTGGTGCTCATCATCCTTGCAGGTGTAACTGGTGTGAAATGGCTAGCTTGTTAGCGGTGCGCGCTAGTAGCGTTTCAATCGGTGACGTCACTCACTCTGAAACCTTGAAGTAGTTGTTTACCTGGTTGTCGATGTGTTCAGAGGGTCCCTTGTTCAAGTCCAGGTTGGGACGAGGAGAGGGACGGCAGCAACACTGTTACACAGGTGTAAGGTAAACATGACCCAGTTCTTTCACAGTGCTGTACACACACACACACACACACTAWAATGTAAACACATGGAAACATAGCGAACACACACATTCACAAAAAAACACAGGCCCTTCTGCTTGAACAACACACCTGACAAATAGGAGCCCTCATCACCTTATTTATGCTTATCCTCTGCCTTTTCATCTATTCCCCCCCTCTCTTCCTCCATTCACAGCAGAGGGAACAGACCTCATTAATACTGAGCAAACCAAACCATGTCTCCCTCCATGCTAACAAACAGGCAGGTGCAACATTACATTTCTATGGATGTGATGACAAAACTTTGAAACTGATTATATTCTGAGGGACAAAGAGAATGCGAGAAAGTGAAAGAGAGCAAGAAAGAGAGACACAGAGCTGGGGTGGAGGGAGAAAAAGAGAGAGAGAGAGCAAGAAAGAGAGAAGCTGAGTATGAGATGGGGTGCAGCAGGTGTTTACATCTGGCACTGGAGAGATGGATAGAGGAGGGGGGAAAGAGATGGGTGGAGAAGAGCTGAGACTGGTAGAGGAAAGGAGGGGAAAGATGGGTAGCGTGAGCAATGGGTGGAGAAGGGGAGATATTAGTAGAGGAAAGGAGGGGAGAGAGATATAGGTAGAATAGGAGACTACTGGGTACAGGAGAGGTGGGAAGGAGGTAGAGGAGAGAGTTAGTGGAGAGGAGAGAGTACTGAGCGGTGGGCTCAGATCACATGTTGGCTTGTTGCTACGCAATGTGCAGCAGAGGAGACACAGATAAGAGTTGAGAGAGGGTGACCAGTGAGACGAGGAGAGGAGACAGAGGAGAGAGACACCCGACTCCATAGTTATTCAAGTTCACAGACCATGTGAGATGAAAAGAAAATGACAAAGGAGAAGCAATAATGTGAAAGAGAGAAAGAACAAAATACGGTGAATGTATGATGTGGGTGCAATAAGATTTTTTTTAAATGYTGTAAACAATTGCTACAATAGTACCAAAAAGTTACCATTTTTGTAACTAACCCAAGATAGACCACAGCTTGTCGTTTCCATTGTGAGCAAATTAAGCATAGTAGGCCCATGGAGGTGGGCAGAGCCAATCACGAGCTAGCGAAATCCTATTGGCMTGGTCAAGTATATATTAGCATATTTCCGTTAAGGAACGCCTACTCTGCGAAGTGCGTGTGTGCAATAACTCAATTCGCCCCTGCACTCCTTCTACTGTACGTTATTTATAACTGTACGTTATTTATAATGAGGGATATCTGAAGAAAATCGGCCCTCTCTTCAGTAAAATATATTTTACCCGACCCTACTTGAACTTTTGAAAAAAAACAATTGACCCTCCCCTATGCCCAAAATAATAATTAAAACATGAAGTGGATAGCAGAGGACATGCCTACCATTCACCCTCACTCAGAGCAGAGACCAGAGCCTTTAGATATGCAGTTTAGAAACTGTCCTTCATTTTGTAAGCATTAACCTACATGGCAAAGTATCCAGAAGGTTGTGGATTCACATTACACCGCGGACAACGGTAGCTGTGAAAAGATCTCCATTATAATTAAAACACTGCATAAATGTATCTGAGAAAAAATTGCCTTTTATAAAAGCATTTCATGCAATTCTACATTATTTGACATGACTGGAGACAAGCAGAATCTTTTAATATCACAACAGCGCATGACAACTAATGAGCGCATGCTGCAGCACCGGAGAGGTTGTGATTTCTATACAGGATCATGTTTAAAAAAGAGGATGGTCTAAGTTTGGAACAGTGCTGAAGTTGTCTATCAACTGTAAACATTGAGCGACAACAGAACCAGTTACGACTGGTGTTTCTAAAAGTAAATTCAAAGGCTCTGTAGAATGACTGTATAGCCTAATAAGACATTTTTCATTTCATTATTATTTCATTCTACATAATTATTTATTTTAAACTGCAGAGGAGTATTTCTGCCTGTAATAATCCCCTTTTGTGGGGAAAAACYGTGCCCAGAAACTGTTAGGGTCTACATAAAGCTGTTCCAACAGCAGAGCTTTCTTTTCAGCACCATGGAGTGACTCCTTACCACTGCTACACCTGGCTATCAGTGGAGCTTTGTCTGGCAGAGAAACAGTTCATTCAGCCTCATTTACTGCCTTTAAAAAAAAATCTACTGACAATTTAGAAGTACAAACTATGGCATAAGGGGATGACGAGCGGATAAGAGGCAATCCATAATTTCGATTAAGACATTAATGAGCGAGCTAGGATGGACGTAGTCAATATAACTATTTGTTCAGCACTTTTGAAATGTACAGCCACAGAATTGACTATTTCACTAAAATAGGCTATAGGCTACATGTGCACCACCAAGTCAGAACAAATGGCTAAATTATGAGGGTAAAAGGGGCCAAATTATTAGGGTGAGGCACATGGGCTAATAACAGCTTACTACACAACATACACGTAGTATTACTTTCTTAGCTACAGTATACATATCTCCCTGGCATATTACAGCATTTATGCAGCAGCATACAATACATTTTTTAACTCACCATGTTGTGCTGTGCTCACTTGAACAGAGGAGTGGAGCGGAGGTCCTTGGTGGGKAAACTTTGTCATCAAAGTCTGGCATTCTCTGGATTTATGGTGCTTTCAAGGCAACTGAAAACTTGAAGAAAAAAACCCAAAGTCGAATCATGATGTCAGTGATCTTCAGGTCGGAGCTCTAGAAAGAGGCTCAAGTTCCAGACTTGGAATTCCAAGTTGGATGACCGTTCAAAACGTATTTTCCCAGTGTGGCAAAATTGCAAGATTATGTTATAATACTTTTATTGCATCATGGTTGTTTTATTCACCAGAATAGAGTATTCTTAACTATTGTGTTCTACTGAGGATGGGCCTCTGGGAGATAAAACTGACAGGAGATTTACCATGTCTTTTGGGTGATAAAACCTAAAGAGCATCCCAGAGCATGAGTTAATGTTTCTGTTCTATACCGTACCAGGGAGAGATGGTTCCAGTTTGGAGTCGGAGGGCCAGACACTGGTCTCTATACAATGAAAACTGTTGACACAGCAGATACTGTCTGCTATGTATTATAAGTATCTTTCATACAAATCTTAACCTTGTGACCAATTCTATGTATCTGTTGTTCGTCATGTAGGTTGAAAGGGGTGTATCTTGGCTATAAAAGACCTTTGTACTTTTGTCTCGGCGCTCTCAACGGATCATCAGAGATGGTGATTCGTCGACCAGCCATCGCTATTGCAAAGCTCTCACTATTAAAGATTTAGTTTGAGTATAACTCTGACTTGTGTGATAAGTTTGTCTCTCCTCATTTGATAGTAAAGAAATGAACCACCACACCAGTCGGAGCAAATTTTTTTCAGAGTTCCCACTTGTCTTGAACGCTCTGAAGTCTGAGATTTCCCAGTTCCGAGTTTCCATTTGTTTTGAACAAGGCAGAAGGCATGCTGGATTGACAGCATGACCAATGTATTCAACTTTTTCTGGCCCATCGTGTTAAATGTTTATCCTTTTAAGCTTGGAAAATAGACGCTTAAATCGAGACCACACACCCACTCCACTGAATCTATTCATCTAAACCCAGACCTTTTTGTGCCACCGCAAGCATTGCGCCGATCATTTTTGCCTGTGAGCAAACATATTTCTGGCACACCCCCGAATCTAAAGGTGTCAGGACCCGGTGCGAGAAACAGTCACTAATAATCGTCAGAACCCAGAAGATGAGGCAGACACAGCAGTACTAGAGATGGTGGTTTAATTAAAGAACAAAATCTTCAGGCAAAGAAACTAAATCCACAATGTCCAAAAATAAAGCCAAGAGGCACAAAATGGAAAACCTCCAAAATACAAAAGAAACTCCACAAAGTGGTAAAAACAGCAGGGAAAAACAAACCTCAAAAGACTACTCAAATAATACACAAGAGAATTACTATATAAAACAAGGCTTGGGCTGGGGCTGGGTGCTAACTATACAAACACTGAGCAAGGAACTGAGGAACACACAGGGTTTAAATACTAACAAGGGAATGACCTACAGGTGCAAACAATAATTAGAGCAAGAAAAAACCAAAAGGTACAAAAAAGGTGCAATGGGGACATCTAGTACCAAAACCCGAACAGTCTTGGCCAAAACCTACAGAATCCCCCTCCTAGGAACGGCTCCTGACGTCCTACCAGCCTTCTCAGGGTGGAGGGTCCTGAACTGACGAATGAGGTCAGGTCCAGTATGTCCTGGCAGGAACCCAGGAGCGCTCCTCGGGACCGTAGCCTTCCCAGTCACCAGACTACTGCCAGGACCGCTGCAACCCGGCGGGAATCCAGTATCCGGTGGACCGGTAATAAAGCGACTGGCCACCGATGACACGGGGGCGGAGGGGGGAGGTCTGCTGCCGGGATAAGGGGAGAAAAAACAAAGGTTTTAATAAGAAATGTGAAATGTTGGATTGATCTTAAGGATCTGGGTAGTGCAGGCGAAGTAAACGGGATTGACTCTCCTGGCAATCTTAAAGGGACCGATGAACCTCTGGGAGCTTGCGCGATACTCCACCCGTAGTGGTAAGTTCTAGTTGAGAGCCATACTTTCTGGCGGGTACAGGAGGAACCGGGAGGCGACGTCTGTTGGCTTGTCGTTGGTACTGCTGAGAGGACGCAGAAGATTAAGACGTGCCTTCTTCCACGTAAGCCGACAGCGTCTGATGAACCTCGAGGCTGAAGGCACTCTGACTTCTGCCTCCTGGTCCGGGAAAATAGAGGCGCATAGCCAAACTGACACTCATGCGGGGATATACCAGTGGAGGAGGAGCACAAGGTGTTGTGCGCGTACTCGGCCCAAACAATGAAGGATGACCATGTGGACGGGTTGTTGGAAACCATGCATCTGAGGGTGGTTTCCAGCTCCTGATTTATCCTCTCAGTTTGGCCATGGACTCCGGATGGTACCCTGAAGATAAACTGGCCGTGGCCCTATGAGTTGGCAGAAGGCTTCCAAAACCTTGAGCGGACTGGGGACCTCTGTCGGAAACCATATCTTTGCGGAATCCCAAAGACTCGGAACACATGGTTATCACCAAACTCAGCTGTTTCCTTGGCAGAAGGTAATTTGGTCAAGGGAACAAACCTGGCCGCCTTAGAAAACCTGTCGATGATGACTAGGATCGTAGTATTACCATGGACGGAGGAAGGCCAGTAAAAAGTCCAACCGAGATATGGGACCAGGGTCGGTGGGGAATAGATAGAGGGTGAAGGAGTCCTTGAGGGCGGAGGTGAGAGGATTTGCCCTGGCAGCACACGGAACAGGCCTTGACGAAAGTGGCAACGTCTTCTTTTATGGTGGGCCACCAGAACTTACGCTGGATGAACTCCAAGGTGCGACCTACGCCGGGTGACAGGTGAGGCGAGAGGAAGTGCCCCACAGAAGGACTTGGGAACCTTGCTGCCTTGGGAACAAACAACCGATTAGCAGGACCTCCTCCAGGGCCCGGTTCGATGGCTTATGGCTTGTTTCACGGTATCCTCCACTTGCCACGAGATCGGAGCCACGATCTTAGCGGCCCGGAAGGACAGTCATGTCAGTAATCTTTCGAATGGCAGGAGAGTAGATTCGTGACAAGAGCGTCCGGTTTGAGATTCTTCGACCCGGGTCTATAGGTGAGGATAAACTGAAAATCGGCTGAAGAAAAGAGACCATCGAGCTTGTCTGGAGTTCAACCGTTCGCCTGCTGGATATACTCCAGATTTTTGTGGTCCGTAAGCACTTGAACGGTTGAGAAGCCCCCTCGAGCAGTGTCTCCATTCCTTCAATGCCATCTTAACCGCTAGGAGTTCACGATCCCCACATCGTTAATTCCTCTCGGCCGGGGTAGCCGGTGAGAGAAAAGGCGCAAGGATGAAGCTTCTTGTCTCACCCTCTGAGACAGGACAAGCTCCAACCCCAACCTCTGATGCGTCTACCTCCACACAAAAGGTTCATCCGCCGTTGGTAGTGTCAGGATGGGAGCAGAGAGGATGCGCTGCTTGAGTCCTTGGAAGGCCGTCTCAGCTCTCTCCCCACAGAAACCTTGTGTTGCCACCCTTGGTTTACAAGCTGAAGAGAGGGGCTGCCACCCGAGCTGAAGTTCTTGATGAACTTGCGGTAAAAGTGGGTGAAGCCCAGGAAACGCTGAACTTCCTTAACGGACTTGGGGGTGGGCCAATCCGCTACGCCCCTACCTTTTGGGTCCATCTGGACTCGCCGCGGGTTCCACTATAATCCCAGGAATTGTACTCGAGAGGAATGGAATTCAACACTTTTCCGGCTTTAACGTACAAATGGCTGTCTAGGAGGCGTTTGAGCACTTGTCTGACATGCTTAGTGTGTTCTTGAAGGGAAGCTCGAAAAGATGAGGATGTCATCCAAGTAACAAACACAAAGATGTTAAGCCATATCCCTAAGCACATCGTTTTATGAGCGCTTGGAACACAGCGGAGCGTTGGTCAGGCCCGAAGGGCATCACCCGAGTATTCGTAGTGACCAGTAGGCGTGTTGAAACGCGGTCTTCCACTCGTCCTCCGGTTTGATCCGCACAAGATGGTATGCGTTCCGCAGGTCAAGCTTAGTGAAGACAACTGCTTCCTGGAGCAGCTAAAAGGCTGTGGCCATAAGGGGTGAGCGGGTAGCGGTTACGGACGGTTATGGCATTGAGTCCCCGGTAGCCGATGCAAGGTCGTAATCCACCGTCTTTCTTGGCCACAAAGAAAAACCCTGCTCCGCCGCGAGGTAGATGGAAGCGCATGAGGCCTGCTGCCAGAGCGTCCTTGATGTAGGTATCCATAGCAGCTCGTTCGGGAGGAGAAAGGGAGAAAGATCCGACCCCTGGGAGGGCAGGTCCCCGGCAACAGGTCGATGTGCAATCGTAAGGTCTATGGGGTGGTAGTTTGGTGGCCCTCTGTTTGCTAAATCCAGTTTGAGGTCATGGTAACACTCGGGAACTCGGGACAGGTCGATGGATTCTAGAGACTCGGAAGGGAACTCTGGGAACTCGGGAAGATACAAGTGGCTTGGCACGTAGGACCCCACTGCTTGATAGTGCCACAGACCAGTCGATGTGAGGGTTATGGCTGTGAAGCCAGGGATAACCAAGGACGAAGAGGAAAACTCGGAACAGGAGATCAGATGAAAGTTCATCACTTCCTGGTGTTGGGAAACTGAAAGTCGCAAGGGGGTAGTGGCACGAGTGACAAGTCCAGATCCCAAAGGGCTTCTATCCAACGTAGTAACCCTTATGGGGTCACTTAGAGGTTCAGAAGGAACGCACATTCTCCTTCGCCCAGACCCCATCCATGAAGTTACCTGCGGCTCCAGAGTCTACCAAGGCTTGAAGAGAAAACTCGTGGTCGTCCCAGGAAAGGGTAACTGGAATGAGCAGGCGGGAGTTGGATGGATGGGAGGAGTTATGTTCCCCGTTACAGTCCTCCCAGGCCTGCACGGGAGAGTGCGTTTCCCTGGAGCCCGGACACGTGAGCGGAAAATGGCCCGGTTTGCCGCAATATAGACAGCATCGCTCCCTCATACCGGCGGTCTCTCTCAGCCTGGGAGATGCGTCCAACCTGCATGGGTTCTGGTGGAGCCAGCGAGGATAAAGGTGGAGACTCGGAGCTGGAACCGATAGGAGCTAGGGTGAGCGGTCTACGGTTGAGTTCTCTCTCTCTCAGACGCTGGTCTATGCTGAAGCCACTTGATAAGGGACTCGAGGTGTCCGTGGTTCCCGAGTGGCCAGTTCATCTTGGATGGTGTCAGAAAGACCTTCAAAAAACACACTGTGAGCGCCTCGTCGTTCCAGCCACTTGCTGCTGCCACAGTGCGGAACTGGATGGCATAGTCCGTCACGCTGCGCCGACCTTGGCGGAGAGTCAGGAGGCGTTTGGCTGAGTCAGGGCCGTTGGTAGGACCTTGAAACACTCGCTTGAATTCTTCAGCAAAGGTAGAGTAGCTGGCACAGCAGGGACTTTGGCATCCCACACAGCAGTAGCCCAGGCTAGGGCTTTTTCCGACAGCAGGGTGATGATATATGCTATCTTGGACCGGTCGGTGGGAAACGACGATGGTTGCAGCTCAAAGGAGAGAGAACATTGGGTGAAAAACCCTTACAAACACTCGGATCCCCTGAGAACCGTTGGGGAGGCGGCAGACGAGGTTCAGCCAGGGGGTTAACTGCCAGGGCACTTGAATCGGATGAACTGGAGCAGAAGCGGTTGCCGGGGAAAGTCGATCCGAAATCTGCTTAATGGAAGTCAGCATCTCGACAGAAGTTGAGAATGTCTAGCCATTAAGGCCTCTTGCTGAACCAGAGCAGCTTTCGTGGCGTTGGACAGTCCCCTCGTGGTGGGACAGCATGGAAAAAAGATCCTGGGTACTGGCTGCCTCTGGTTCATTATAATGGCTCAGTGTTTCTGTCAGGACCCGGTGCGAGAAACAGTCACTAATAATCGTCAGAACCCAGAAGATGAGGCAGACACAGCAGTACTAGAGATGGTGGTTTAATTAAAGAACAAAATCTTCAGGCAAAGAAACTAAATCCACAATGTCCAAAAATAAAGCCAAGAGGCACAAAATGGAAAAACCTCCAAATACAAAAGAAACTCCACAAAGTGGTAAAAAACAGCAGGGAAAACAACCTCAAAAGACTACTCAAATAATACACAGAACTAAATCTCAAAAGACTACTCAAATAATACACAAGAACTAAACCAGAGAACCTCTGGAAAATCCAACAAGAGAATTATCTATATAAAACAAGGCTGGGGCTGGGTGCTAACTTACAAACACTGAGCAAGGAACTGAGGAACACACAGGGTTTAAATACTAACAAGGGAATGACCTACAGGTGCAAACAATAATTAGAGCAAGAAAAACAAAAGGTACAAAAAAGGTGCAATGGGGACATCTAGTGACCAAAACCCGAACAGTCTTGGCCAAAACCTGACAAAAGGTCTACCGCCAGCACTTAAATGTACTATTGCAATAGGTTTGGTTCTGTTTTTAACTAGGCAAGTCAGGTAAGAACAATAATCTTTACTCTTATTTACAATGATGGCGTACCCCTCCCATAACCCGGATGACGCTGGGTCAATTGTGCGCCGCCCTATGGCCAATCACGGCTGGCTGGGATACAGCCCAGGATCAAACCCGAGTCTGTAGTGACGCCTCTAGCACTGTGATGCTGTGCCTTAGACCACTGCGCCACTCAGGATCCCCGTTAATTGATTACAAATTAGATGACCCTCCTCTGGACAAAATAGAAAAATACTAAACCCTCCCCCTGACTGAAATTGTAAAAGCATGACCCTCCCCCATTTTCCACCAGGTAACAATTGTGTACATTTCGACCACTCCCTAAACAATTCAATTTTTTCTAAACTTTGGCAAAGGGTAAAGTCTACAAAACTTAGTCCAGTTTTCATCAATGAGAAAATGTGCAGAATGTCAGCCAAAACCCATCTTGCTACATCTTCTCCCACTGCCGGCCAGTAGGCTTCCTCTCATCACTATATTTGGTGGTGAGTGGAAATTCCAACCGTATGCTTCAGATTTATACATCCGGTGAAACATCTGGCTCATTGTTCTATCTGTGATAGTACTGTATAGGCTACACTGTGTGACCACAATCGATGACATACCAAGCAAAGAAAAACCAGGGCAGAGAGAAGAATATTACAGTGAAAAAGAGAGTGCCTTGTCTTGTCCTCTATCCTGACACTCAACACCTATACCCATCTAGAGCCATCAAGAATCTTCTCAGTCAATCCAAAGTCACACATTCCTTCCATCTCCCAGCATCCTCTCCACCTCCTGACCTCCATGGGCTGGGACAAAGTCGCCAGCGTCAGCACATCACAGCAACCCAATCTAGACAGACACCTGAGGAGAGGCGATGCCACTCCAGCCTGGAAGATGATGGATGTGGCTTTATTGTCCCGGAAAGTTTAAACACTGACTGACAGATGTTGAAATGGACACGCCAGCTCTCAAGCAGAGCTCTGACTAACACAGCTTTGTCACAGCTCCACTGGACCACATAAGGATGCTGTGTGTTAAATGTCAAATTGTGTGGCCTAATTTCATTACCGCCACCAGAGAAGTCAAACAGTGCGTAGTCACCTTCTACTGACCCTCTTACAGCTGTCTGAGACACAAGTTCCAGATCCATACGAGATGCCCTGAGGCACAGATCTAGGATCAGCTCACCTTCCCCAGATCCTTATAACTGTTCAAAACAAAAACAAACTTTGTAAGTAAGAAGTAGGCATTGGTCTGAAGCCGAAAAATAAAGGATATTCACAAGCACAACAATGGTAACAGAAATAATGTAGTTATTAGTACTTATTTAATATTAACAGCTGATTTTCCAGAGGGAAGTGAAAAACCAGAAACACATTTAAGCCAATATGGAGTAAACTGGAAAAATACCCCTGATCTCATTTAACATGACAATCGAGCAAGCTACTGGAAAATATACAAATAATCAACATGTAGCCTACCAATGAACTATTCACATACATTCTTGACTGTCACGTTAGGTGGTTCGGAGAGCAAGGCATGAAGTGGCACAAACTGCTCTGTGTTCTGCGCCAGCTCCCCCTGACATCCTACTTATCCCCCTGGCATCCTACTTCTCCCCCTGACATCCTACTTCTCCCCCTGACATCCTACTTCTCCCCCTGGCATCCTAGTCTTTCACCTCGGTGGAAACGACTTGGGATATACCAAGGGGACGGCACTGGTGCAGCTGATGCATGGATTTAGAGGTGGTCATCCGAATGTTTCCCGGGACAACAGTGGTCTTCTCTGATATCGCGCAGCGGAGGAGCTGGATGTTCCAGTGGGGCCAGAGGATAAACAAGTGCATAGAGAGGGCCCGGCACTCTATCAATCATCTGGTATATGCATTTCAGGSAACACAATCCGCCACCCTGATGTTAAGCAATGTGTCCCTGGGATGTCCCGTAGGGATGGAGTGCATTTGACGGAGGGGCAACAACGTATTTCTTGAAAGTTTAGAGTTGGTCTCTCCAGTCTCTCCAGCGTGGCAGTTTACCAAGGTTTGGTGTTGACAATGAACTTTACTTAGCTAGCTAGCTGTGCTTTGTGGAAGAATGTGGGAGATATTGTCAACATTGAGTTGTGCCGGTTCATGATCAGTCCATACAGCTAATGTTAAAGCCTTGTTAGCTTGTAGCTAACATTACTGGCTAACATTAGTTGGCTAGCTAACTGGCAATAGCAGCCAAGGACGTTCGCTATCTTAGTTGTGCTTATTTGTTTGTACTCTGATTACACGCAAGTTTCAAGGCCAACAGTTTACACAGATGACTTCYGCCACGTGAAAAACCTTCCATAGCAAAATATAGCTAGCTTCCTTAGCTTGTAGCTTGCCTCTCATCTGACTGGTGAAAGCTAGCTACTAGCGCTGTTGCTGCGCAATCCAAGTGCTTTGGTCTGGTTTTAGAACTCCTGAGATTCGGCTTAAAAGATGCCCAGCTAACATGAGGAATCTGCCCAGAAGCGGCCCTTTTCCGGGGGGCCATAACTGATTGAATCGGCCTGGAATCGGGTGTCGGACTCGGCCGGAAATCAAAATGAATGATTGACCAGAATCGACACGATGTATCCGTCTAACGGAATTCAGCCGATTTTGCCGGCATTTTTCCAGAATCCCCCCAGAAGTGGCTTGATGCAATTTTAAATAAATGTATACAAAATTACCTGATTTAGTCATTTTTTATATTACTATTATACATTTTATACATACAAATTATACCCATCCACAATTTTTTTAAATAATTGTATTTATTTAGTACCCCCTTTTCATCATATTCAATTGTCTTGTCCCATCACTGCAACTCCCGTACGGCCTCAGGAGAGGCAAAGGTCGAGAGCCGTGCGTCCTCCAAAACACAACCCCGCCAAGCCGCACTGCTTCTTGACACAATGCACGCTAAACCCGGAAGCCAGCCGCACCAATGTGTCAGAGGAAACACCGTACACCTGGTGATCATGTCAGCGCCTGACCCGCCACAGTAGTCGCTACAGCCTGATGGGACAAGGACATCCCGGCCGTCCAAACCCTCCCCTAACCCGGACTGCACTAGGCCAATTGTGCGTCGCCTCATGGGTCTCCCGGTCGGCACGGGTATTAAACCAGCATCTGTAGCAATGCAATTTGCATTGCAGTGCCTTAGACCGCTGCACCACTCAGGAGGCCCGATCTGCAAAGGTTTTAATGCTCATCAAAAGTATCAAAATACTAAAACACTACTTAAATAATAGTATTTTTTATCACAGAAACAATGAGAAAATATGGGAAAATAAATAAATAATAAAATGTTAATTATATAAAGCAGCCTGTGTACTCATCTGCCAGAGAGTAGCCACAATTTGCCCGAGCCCCAAGTAATACGTTTGGGCCAGATAACTGACACCGGAATTGGCCCAAGCTCAATCCCCACAACCTAGCCATAAGTAATACTGCTGAAGTCGGCCCAGACTCGGGCCACATGACTTCGGCTGAGTCTAGCTCTCAGCCGAGTGCCCCGACTCTCAGCCGGAATCGGTCCAGATCCACTGTGCTAGCTGGGTGTTAGCGTTGTCAGAAATGTAACAAAAGGGTAGCACATCGTTTGTTCTTAATGGACAGAAACGAGCACGTGAGATTGATAAATTATACATTTAATCAAAACTGTTGCCCCTACAAACGTATTCAGTCCAAAAGGTGGCAAGTCTAATAGTCACTTTATGGACGCTGTAGTCTTGTTCTTATCCGACTCCTAGATATTGAGCTAGGTCGGGGCAATACATTTTATTGTTTTCCTAATTCTAACAACCCAGATGGCTCATGACCAGAGGCAGGGAGAGTGTTGTGTACCTGAATTTAACATTGAGCTTCAACCAATGCCATACTACTGTGGGGGCTGTAGGTAAATCACAACTGACCGTAGATCAGGGCAGTAAAATAAAATTTTAAAAAATGGAAGAGTTTCTGGGCACCCCATCGACACTCCAATAAAAAAAGAAACCAATAAATACATTTACTCAATAAAATAACAATTTTCAAATGATCTTTCTCAAAAACGTTTGTATATTGTCCCATACAATAATCTTCACTCTTAATTTAAAAAAAATTAAATTACAACTCCAACGCTGAATACCACTGGTCTAGGTGCTTACTTCAAAGCTAGAACAGCTTTTGACGTTGCAGTCTCAGAGACAAAACATTAGCTTCTTGTTATTGTCTTTGATAAACAAAGATCCCTTATTTTGTCTAGAAACATAGAGGCTGACAGAGACACAGTGGACAGTGTCAAGAGTGGCATTCTTCAGATTCAGTATTGAGGGGGTAGACTTTTCCTGGAACTGAAGTCAGGCTCCGACGGGACTAAAGAAGATCAAAGAGAATAAAAGCCCCATTACTCCACTGAAATGATTTTTACTCTAAGAGAGGAGTAATGCTACCACTTCCACCAAAGCTACTGCTATTGAATCCAAACATCCCCTGAGAGACAGGAGACCACTCAGAAGGACATGGATTCTGGAGTGGCCCAGGTATCTTGACACCCCCACACTTACACTCCTTCGATGTGTGTATGTGTGGCATTGTTTGAAGGTAGGATTCCAGCGATGACATTGCAACCAGCAGCAGAGATATATTGAGTTATAAATGAGAATGCAGACTTACTTCAGTCAAACAAGTATCTTGCGTATGTGCACGGGTTTGCTTTCACATGTGACACACATGGAGCCAGGCACATGCAAGAAGTACAATTGGTTGGTGCTTTAATGCATGCTTAGTTGCCCACTACGCTCTTTACTTTCTGCATCTACCTCATATTATTGAGTCTACCTGTTAAGTACTGTTGGTAATAGTGGTCTGATGGCCTTGTTTGTTTGTAAGGGTTACGGTGTGGCATGAAGAGGAGGTGTGTGTGTGTGTGTGTGTGTGTGTGTGTGTGTGTGTGTGTGTGTGGTGTGTGTGTGTGTGTGTGTGTGTGTGTGTGCGTGTGGGTGGCGTGTGCGTGTGCGTGTGCGTGTGCGTGTGCGCTGTGCGTGTGTGTGTGTTGTGTGGTGTGTGGTGGTTGTCTAGGGAGGTTAGGGATGGAGCAGTGTTGTTTCGCTCCTGATATTTTTGTGATGAGTGTAACCTGAGCCAGCAACTGAGGGAATACATGTCCCTGATTATCAACACTCATTATACTCTCCTTTTATTCTCCTCCCTCATTATCTTCTTTACCTCTCACTCTTCCATCCTGAAACACCCACCCACTACATCTGTATTTTACATAACAACACACAGGAAACACCCCACCACCACATAAAAAGAGAGAGACTTGTGTGCACGCATGTGCCTGACTACAGCTGAATGAGACACTCATGCCAGGACGTTCTACTGCTCATGCTCTTTCTCTCTGCATCCTCTATATCTTTCGTGTTTAAACTGTTAAGAGCTGGATACAGACAGAAAGAAAGGAGGGAGAGGGAAAGAGAGAGATTGAGAGAGAGTGGTAGAGAGACGACCTGGTGCTGGTCTTCAGACTGCTCAACATACCCAGTGTGTTGGTCTTGATGGAGGCTGAGAAAGAGATATTGACACACTGGAGGCCCTGTGCCTCTTACTCACTCCCTCTCCTCGCCGCTCTCATTTTCCTCTACCCTTTCTTTCTCCCTCACTGCTCTCTCCACATTGCTAAAGGCCCATTTGACTTGAAGGATGTGATGGACAGTAATGTAGTGTGATAATCGGCATGTCCTTCAAAAATAGGGATCGCCATTGTGAACATGATGTACGCAGAGACCAGCCTAACATAAAATGGTAAAGTCTGACAGATCTTAATTACACTGCAGTGTAATGGAAGATATAACATTTGTTAGAAAGTTTTAATTATAGGGGCACTAATGAGATGATTGAACACACAAATTCTATGAAAATACACATCAGCAAAAGCTGTCTTGTTAAATCAGCATGCTGACTAGATCGAGTATCTTCTCTGTCTGTGGGTGGTTTCGTGGTGTTTGGTGTGTGTGTTAATAAACTGCAGTAATAACAGGCCACAGGCAACTAATCCCTGCCAATCAGCAGGAGAGAATGAAGTCATTGGGAGTCGGAGGGACTGGGGCACAGTAGAGAAGATTCTCTGAGATTAAAGCGAAATGATCTTGATCATGGCTAGAACTCTGGTTTTAAGAATATTCTATGTGTCAGAGAGCTACGTATCCCTTACAGTCATCGCTCAACAAGAGTTTATCTCAGCATCACTGAGTCAACTGATTAAACAGAGTCATGGATATAATCAAACAGTCACCTTTCATTTGAGTCACTATTTAGTAAATACTATATTAAGACCTCAAATAATGATACTCCTATTCTATAGCTGGTACATAGAGGATGTCTGTAGAACCACTGACAACAGCAATCTTCATAAACACTCTAAGCCCTCGAACAGCTCCTCAGCAGAACTGAGCAGAAATACAAAACCAGATGGAGACTCACACACTCAACGACCGCACACGCACACATGCACACAACACAACCACACACCACACAACACACTCACACACACTCGGTGACCTTACAAGCACAAACCATCAGTTGCACTGTCAATGCTAACTCACTTCTCATGTAACACTTAGCTGCTACATCAAACACAGAGACGGAGAAGATACCCAGATAAGATGAGGTGATGGAGGGAGGAGAGAACACAGATAGATTGAGGTGATGGAGGGAGGGAGAGAAACACAGATAAGAATGAGGTGATGGAGGGAGGAGAGAACACAGATGATGAGGTTGATGGAGGGAGGGAGAAGAACACAGATAGATGAGCGTGATGGGAGGGAGGGAGAAGAAACACATAATAGAAATGAGCGTGATGGGGGAGGGAGAGAAACATCAGATGATTAGTCTGAGAGAAAAGATAGAGGTGATGGAGGGAGAGGAGAGAAACACAGATAGATGAGGTCTGATGGAGGGAGGGAGAGAAACACAGATAGATGAGGTGATGGAGGGAGGGGAGAGACACACAGATAAGATGAGGTGATGCGAGGGGAGGGAGAGAAACACAGAATGATTGATGATGAGGGAGAACCGATGATGGATGGAAGGAGGCGGGATACAGAGAAGGATATAAAAACAAGGAAGGGAACAACATCACGTATTACAAAACAGAATCCCCATCCCTCAGGACACACTGACCTATTTAACAGTGCCCCTTTGTTTTATATTTTTGTACTTTGTGGTGCGTCGGATTACATGTTGCTTGCGGGTATTGAGGGTAGTCTTAGGCGTAAGGCTAAGCACGAGAAGCAGTTGAGAACTGAGAGTCAGGAAGCAGCAGGGTCCCTTGAAAAATGTCGTCGCAAACGCTCCCTCATACCTTTAGAATGTGTCATACCGTGTCTGAGTGATGTGGCGGTAGAAATCAAAACGACAGTAAAAGGAGAGTGAGGGAGAGAGAGAGGAGAGCAGGAGAGAGAGAGAGAGGAGAGGAGGGAGGGAGGGGTAGGGAGGAGGGGAGGGAAGGAGGGAGGGGCTGAGGCCTGTCTGTTTGATTTTGTAAATAGGAACAAAAAATAGAACGGGGTACATTGTGGATCGTGGTCTCAAGGGTATAGGGCCACCTGGCAAGCGGAAGGGCTTATACCAAGAAAAACTTTCAAAAGACGGACTAATTTGAGACAGAAAGGAGTTGGGGGGGGGGGGAGTAATGTCATAAAGTAATGCACTCTGTCTCAATCTCTCTGCGTGTGTGTGTGAGGATGCTCGTGTGTTTGAGAGGGATAATCATT
>NW_019942711.1:244438-256001 GCF_002910315.2 Salvelinus sp. IW2-2015 | reverse complement strand
AGCACATCATTCATATTCATCCAATAGATCACCCGCAAATGTTAAAAACTCCAAACAGTGCTAGATTAAATACAAGCCTGTACTGAGAACAATAGAGGAGACACCCCACCAGATGAATAGATCAAAGGCAGTAATGAATGTGATGTGGTTACTCCAGTGAGCTCATCTTATTAAGGATGATATGGATATGATACTGGTCTATGGGGAGGGAGGCCTAGAAATGGAACCGACTGAGAACAAATGAACCCAAGATGGTACATCTTGGAGGAGAAGCATTAGAGTTGATGGACTAAATGGGTGGACAAAATGAAAAGCTGAATTACCACTTGAGGGCAAAGATAAGAGGAGATGACCAGTGGTCACTGATGTCAGAGGTCAGCAGGTTCCCCAGTTCATTTCCTGGTTTAATTTCCAGGGTTATGCGTGTGGGTGATATATGGGCAGGGGAAGAGACGTGGTTTACAGGAAAGCAGAGAGAGGGACTGGATGGAGGTAGGGACAGAGACTACACAGAGATGACTGCTTGGGTCTGTGTTCGTATTGCCTGTTGATTATAAAACACACACAAGCTGTGCGGCGCCAACACACAACACACACACACCACCACACGAGAGAGAGCAAGACCACACACACACACACACACACACACACACACACACACACACACACACACACACACACACACACACACACACACACACACCACACACCACACCACAATGATAGAATGGATAAAGAGCTTCATTTCTAGCCACATTTATTAACATATTAAACATTTAATTTAACCACAATCAATCTATGTCAGCCATATTTGTCTTGCTGACACAGGACAATAACACCACTTGGAGCTGTTTCCCCTACCACATCACAAGCTAGGGTATGAGAAAAGGGAGGGTGAGCCGAGAGAGAGCGAGAGAGACAGACAAAGAAGGAGGAGGCAAGTGTTTCAGGCCACCATGGAAAGCGATCAGACGCAGAGCCGCTGTCTACCCAGACAGGACGGCATGGAATTGCCTTCGCTCCCATTCATTCTAATTCCCCTCTAAGTACCTCTCAAAGTATCCTAAAACCTCAATGAGGGTGTGAAATGCTTAATCATGTTCTCAAACAGGGATTCAACAGGGTGAAATGCTCCAACCAGGACAGTAAGATGCCCTCGGCCTGGATAAAAGAGTTGTTGGTTTCAAACTACACACTTCCCCTGGCTCGGGGTGTGTTTCATAGGGAAGTGCCCAGTTGCCAGGAGGGAGGAAGATGACTAACTGCTGTTCTTGCGGGGCGCAGTTGGCAGACCTTCTGGAAGAAAGGGGCAGAAAAAAGAGGACAACAGAAGATCATCGTACTGGGTAACATTAGAGGGATTTCACAGGTTACGAGGTGGTTGAAGCAGAGAAAACAGACACTCAACTAAACCCCTGTACGTCACCTCACCACATTAGTAGACATAAGCTAAGCAATGGAATGTTTATGATATGACACCTCACTCTCAGTCTCTTAGTCCACTTGGACTCGTCTCTGCTTTAAGACTCACATATACAGTACATGAATATTTGTTATTTCCACCTTATTTAAACAGGTAGGCTAGTGAGAACAAGTTCTCATTACAACTGCGACCTGGCCAATGATAAAGACAAAGCAGCTGCCGACACACACGAACAACACATGAGTTACACCATGGAATAAACAGCGTACAGTCAATTAACACAATAGTTTAAAAAAAGAAAGTCTATATACAGTGTTTGCAAATGGCGAGGAGTAAGGCAATAAAATAGGCCATAGGAGCATAAGTAATTCATTTAAGCAGATTACACTGGGGTGATAGATGAGCAAGCAGATGATGGTGTGTATGTAGTGATACTGGTGGGCAAAAGAGCAGCAAAGTAAATAAAAACAATATGGGGATGAGGTAGGTAGATTGGGTGGGCTATTTACAGATGGACTATGTACAGCTGCAGCGATCGGTTAGGTGCTCAGATAGCTGATGTTTAAAGTTAGTGAGGGAACGATTTTTGCAATTCGTTCCAGTCACTGGCAGCAGAGAACTGGAAGGAAAGGCGGCCAAAGATGGTGTTGGCTTTGGGGATGACCAGTGAGATATACCTGCTGGAGCACGTGCTACGGGTGGGTGTTGTTATCGTGACCAGTGAGCTAAGGCGGAGCTTTACCTAGCATAGACTTATAGATGACCTGGAGCCAGTGGGTCTGGCGACGAATATGTAGCGAGGGCCAGCCAACTAGAGCATACAGGTCAGTGGTGGGTGGTAGAAGGCGCTTTGGGAACAAAACGGATGGCACTGTGATAGACTGCATCCAATTTGTTGAGTAGAGTGTTGGAGGCTATTTTGTAAATGACATCGCCGAAGTCGAGGATTGGTAGGATAGTCAGTTTTACTAGGGTAAGTTTGGCGGCGTGAGTGAAGGAGGCTTTGTTGCGAAATAGAAAGCCGATTCTAGATTTGATTTTGGATTGGAGATGTTTGATATGAGTCTGGAAGGAGAGTTTACAGTCTAGCCAGACACCTAGGTATTTGTAGTTGTCCACATATTCTAGGTTAGAGCCGTCCAGAGTAGTGATGCTAGTCGGGCGGGCGGGTGTGGGCAGCAAACGGTTGAAGAGCATGCATTTGGTTTTGCTAGCATTTAAGAGCAGTTGGTGGCCACAGAAGGAGTGTTGTATGGCATTGAAGCTCGTTTAGAGGTTAGTTAACACAGTGTCCAAAGAAGGGCCAGATGTATACAGAATGGTGTCGTCTGCATAGAGGTGGATCAGGGAATCACCCGCAACAAGAGCGACATCATTGATGTATACAGAGAAAAGAGTTGGCCTGAGAATTGAACCCTGTGGTACCCCCATAGAGACTGCCAGAGGTRCGGACAACATATATATACAGTACATGGTATTCTGTGCGTCTTTGTTTGTTAATTCCGTCGAGGGAGCGATACCAGGAAACAGCAGAACAGAGAGGATGGGTAAGTGCATTATGTGCTTGTATATGTGAGTGTGTGCTTTAGTAATGTGGACCAGTGCTTTGAAGTGGACCAACGCTCTCGCTACCTCTCCCTTTCTGTCTCTCTCTCTTTCTGTGTTCCCCCAGCAGAGCAGAACAGTGTGTCCACCCCCCTATCTCTCCCCTGGGTCCCAGATGGACCCAGAACACTGGGCTGGAACAGCAGCAAATGCTGAGAAGTGCCAAATCCTACACCAGCCCAGCCTGGCTCTTTGAAATGCTTCTAACTGAGGCACTGGTTTAGTTTCCCTGGCACTGTTTTAACATTTGTGGCACAAATCCCATTCAAGTCATAGTACCGATATTTGCATTTTTCATGCATCATGTTCAAATCATCTATAAGTGACATTGTTGAGCTTCACAGTCAATTTGAGATATTTTCGGAGGATTTGGACATGCGCAAAAAATGCTAATATTGGTACCATGACTTGAATGGAATTTGTGTCACAAATGCTAAAACATTAGCATTTGGAAACAATGCCAGGAAAATAAAACTAACGCATGGATTGCTGTCATACCTTGTCTATAGACTGCTTACAGGGTAACCAATGTGTCATTTTGTAATTTGGGATGAACTATCCCTTTAAGCTCTGTGGTGCCTAGAGCTTCAGCCTCAACCAGAGCCTGATTCTGCCTCTGTCTGTGTCCCTGACTGCTTGCTTCTTACACACACATTCACTGCAGCAGACTCCCACTCTCTCCAGACATACATGTAGAACATGAAAGAGACAGAGAAATTGCAAATTGACCAAGAGGTACTGCAAAATAAATTGGGGGAGAGAGGGGCCAAGAGAGACACTGAGCCCATTTACCAGGTGTGTGTTGTGTAGAGCGCTAATTAATACATTAGCCACTCCACATCCACTCCTGTCAATGAGGGGCGACTCCGTCAAGATGCCAGTAGCATTGACTGACAGGCAACCAGTGACAATTAATACAATATTTGGTTAATCTTGAGCTAAAGTGTACATGTTTGTTTGAGAGAGAGCCAGTGACAATTAATACAATATTTGGTTAATCTTGAGCTAAAGTGTACATGTTTGTTTGAGTGTGTGTGCGTGTGTGTGTGTGTGTGTGTGTGCTTACATGTATACAATAAGCTATTAGGGCTGGGAATTCCCAGGGACTTCACAATACGATATCATCACAATACTTAGGAGCTGATACGATATGTATTGTGATTATCATGATTCTATATTGCGATTTGATGTTCCGAACATATTGCTCACTATATGTCTGCTGCAGAGAGACGAGAGAGCATGATAAAATTAGTTTGTCACGCCCTGACCACAGAGAGCCCTTGGTTCTCTATGGTGTTTAGGTCAGAGCGTGACTAGGGGGGTGTTCTAGTCATTGTATGTCTATGTCGGTGAGTTGTATGGTTCCCAATTAGAGGCAGCTGGTAATCGTTGCCTCTAATTGGGGATCATATTTAGGTATCCTTTTTCCCACCTGTGTTTTGTGGGATATTGTTTGTGTTAGTGTGTTTGGGCACTACGTCGTCATGGTCTTTGTAAGTTTTGTTATTTTGTTTCTAGTTTCACTTCGGTAATTAAAGATGTGGAACTCAATTCACGCTGCGCCTTGGTCCGCTCATTTCCAAGTATGTGACAGAGTTTTGATCTGTCAGGGAAATAAAAGTGCTGAAAACATGTTGGCTCACTATTTAAAAGGAAGATGGCTATAGGATGAAAAATACAGGAGTTTTGGGACAGGTACAGACAACTATCTCTACCTACAATTATTTGTATTCTTTTTTATTATTACAAATCAATACTTAATATCATCCAAAAATAATGTTTGCGATATGTAACTGTATCGATTTTTATAGGAAATAGACTGAATATAGGAAATAGACTGAATAATGTGTGTGATCCTCTTCATAAGGTTCTCCCTCTGGAACAACTAGAGAAACCCTCTCCACAGTGTGTGCTTGTCTAGTGGAATGTCTTTGTATCCCAGGGACAAACCTCCCACATAGCAGAATACCTTCAACACTCAGTTACCTTGAAGTGTCAAATGGAACACTCCACAGATTTAGTCTTACCCCAGAGAGAGCTGGTAAAAGCTATGAATGCTTGGGAGAGAAGGCAGTAGAACCTTGATTGAGGAGTGAATATGAAATAAATAATTTTGGATCAAAAGAGAAGTAACCTCACCATTGTAAGGTCAGATTCTCACATGAGTTTTACACCCAGCACAAGCCGAAGGTCATCGATAGTTGTTGGTGTATATTAAGCTCCTCCCATGGGTTTACGTGTTAATAGAAACAACTTCCTCTTTACAAGAACGACCGAATATTCAACCTATTGATTCCTCCTCACTCCTCCATTGGTCAGACTAATTGATCCTGAGCCATCAGAGCTCTGTACATTACTTGAAAGTGTAATAAGAGGAGAGAATGAAGTCATTGGGATCTGTATGAGGACTTGGGGGCACAGTTAAGCGGCAGAGACCTTCTCTGAGATTCAAGGGCGAAAATGATCATGCTGACAGTTTGGCTAGAACCTCCAACCTGTTGTTTTACCGAATATTCATGTGTCAGAGAGCGTACGTATCCCTTACAGTCATCGCTCAACAAGAGTTTATCTCAGCAATCAAGCTGAGTCAACCTGCTTCAAACGAGAGTCACCGATTATTACCAGTAACACACTTTCATTGAGTTCACTCAGTTTACATGATAAAATAGTGCTAAGATTAACGTTAAACCGGTCAAATAATGCTGATTGTTATGATTTTTTTTGTGAGTGCTATGTCGTTTTCTGCCGAGGTTGTACAGTCCTATCTAGCTGGTACATAGAGGATGTCTTGTAGAAATCCACTGACACAGGCAATCTTCATAAACTATAACTCTATAGCACTCGGCAGCCCTCACTCAAGCAGAACTGAGCAGAAATACAAAACCAGATGGAGACTCACACACTTCACGCACCACACGCACACATGCACACACACACACAGCACACACAACACACTCACACACAACTCGTGACCTTACAAAGCACAAACACATCAAGTTGCAGCTGTCAATGCTAACTCACTTCTCATGTAACACTTAGCTTGCTAACACAAACACAGAGACGGAGAGATAACCCAGATAAGATGAGGTGATGGAGGGAGGAGAGAAACACAGATAGATTGAGGTGATGGAGGGAGGGAGAGAAACACAGATAGATAGGTGATGGAGGAGGGAGAGAAACACAGATAGATGAGGTTGATGGAGGAGGAGAAGAAACACAGATAGAATGAGGTGATGAGGGAGGGAGAGAAACACATAATAGAAATGAGGTGATGGGGGAGGGAGAGAAACACAGGATAGAATTGAGGTGCATGGAGGGAGGAGAGAAAAACAGATAGATGAGGTGATGGAGGGAGAGGAGAGAAACACAGATAGATGAGGTTGATGGAGGGAGGGAGAGAAACACAGATAGATGAGGTGATGGAGGGAGGGGAGAGAAACAACAGATAGATGAGGTGATGCGAGGAGGGAGAGAAACACAGATAGATGAAGGTGATGGAGGAAGGGCGGGATAAGGAGAAGGATTAAAAACAAGGACAGGAACAAACATCACGTATTAAAAAGACAGAATCCCCCATCCCTCAGGGACACACGACCTAATTTAACAGTGCCCTTTGTTTTAATTTTTGTAACTTTTGGTGCGTCGGATATACATGTTTGCTTGCGTAATTCGAGGGTGAGTCTTAGGCGTAATGGCTAAGCAACGAGAAGCAGTTGAGTAACTGAGAGTCAGGAAGCAGCAGGGTCCCTTGAAAAATGTTTCGTCGCAAACGCTCCTCATACCTTTAGAAATGTGCATACCGGTGGTCTGAGTGAGTGGCGGTAGACAAAACGACAGTAAAAGGAGAGTGAAGGGAGAGAGAGAGAGAGAGAGGAGAGAGAGAGAGAGAGAAGGGAGGGAGGGTAGGGAGGGGAGGGAAGGAGGGAGGGGCTGAGGCCTGTCTTTTGATTTTAAGATAGGAACAAAAATAGACGGGTATTTGTGGATCGTGGTCTCAAGGGTATAGGGCCACCATGGCAAGCGGAAGGGCTTTACCAAGAAAAACTTTCAAAAAGGCTAATTTGAGACAGAAAGGAGTTGGGGGGGGGGGGGGTAAATGTCATAATAATGCACTCTTCCTCTCCGCTGTGTGTGTGTAGGTGTGTGTGTTTGAGAGGGATCTGTGGTGAAAAGCTTTTTACTGAGGCTACTGTAATATGTAATGAGAGAAAAGAGAGCGAGGGAAGAAGGGATGATTGAATTCATATTCGCCGAGGGAGGAGGAGAAGGACACTCTTAAAGAAGTCCAGAGCGTGTTAAGTGAATGCTGAATTGCTAGGAAGGTGGTAAGAGATTGTGTGTCTGCAATATTGTGTATACAAGTGACGTGTCTTACATAACAAAAAAAACAGATCAGTTTAAGATTTAGATATGAGCACATCATTCCATATTCATCCACAGCCAAATGTTTAAAACCCAAAACAGTGCTGATTAAATACAGGCCGGTACTGAGAACAATAGAGGAACACCCCATCCAGTGAATAGATCAAAGGCAGTCAGATTCGATGGAGTCTACTCCAGTGAGCTCATCTTATAACGGATGATATGGATTGATACTGGTCTATGGGGAGGAGGCCATTAGAAATGGAACCAGCTGAGAAACAGAATGATACCCAAGATGGTACATTCTTGGAGAGAAGCATACGAGTTGATGGACTAAATGGTGTGGACAAAATGAAAAGCTGAATACCACTTTGAGGGAAAGAATAGAGGAGAATGACCAGTGGTCACTGATGTCAGAGGTTCAGCAGGTTCCCCAGTTCATTTCCTGGATTATAATTTCCAGGGTATTGGTGTGGGTGATATATGGGCAGGGGGAAGAGACGTGGTTTACAGAGAAAGCAAGAGGGGACTGGATGGAAAGTAGGACAGAGACTACACAGAGATGACTGCTTGGGTCTGTGTTCGTATGCTGTTGATTATAAACACACACAAGCGTGCGGCACACACAACACACAACCACACACCACACAAGCAAACCACACACAAACACACACACACACACACACACACACACACACACACAACACACACACTACACACACACAGCACACACAACCAACACACAACACCACAATGATATGAATGGATGAAAGCTTCATTTACCAGCCAATTTATTAACATATTAAACATTTAATTAACCACAGATCAATCTATTGTCAAGCCATATGTTGTCTTGCTGACACAGGACAATAACACCACTGCGAGCTGTTTCCCCTACCACATCACAAGCTACGGGTATGAGGAAAAGGGAGGGTGAGCGAGAGAGAGCGAGAGAGACAGACAAAGAAGGAGGAGGCAAGTGTTTCAGGCACCTATGGAAAGCGATCAGACGCAGAGCGCTGTTCTACCCAGGACAGACGCATGGATTGCCTTCGCTCCCATTTCATTCTAATTCCCTCTATAGTATCCTCTCAAAGTATCCTAAAAACCCTCAATGAGGGTGTTGAAAGGCTTAATCATGTCTCAACAGGGATTCAACAGGAGGGTGAAAGATCTCCAACCAGGACAGTAAGAGCCCTCGCTGGATAAAAGGAGTTGTTGGTTCTCAAACACACACTTCCCCTGGCCGGGGTGTGTTTCATAGGGAAGTGCCAAAGTTGGCAGGAGGGAGGAAGATGTACTAACGCTGTTCTTGCGGGGGCAGTTGGAGACCTTCTGGAAGAAAGGGGGCAGAAAAAAGAGGACAACAGAAGATCACTACTGGTAACATTAGAGGGATTTCACAGGTTACGAGGTGGTTGAAGCAGAGAAACAGACATTCCACTAAACCCCTGTACGTCACCTCACCACATTGGACATAAGCTAAGCAATGGAATGTTTATGATATGAACACCTCACTCTCAGTCTCTTAGTCCACTTGGACCTCGTCTCTGCTATTAAGACTCACATGATACAGTACATGAATATTTTTTATTGTCCACCTCTATTTAACAGGTAGGCTAGTTGAGAACAATTCTCATTTACAACTGCGACCGGCCAATGATAAAGCAAAGCAGCTGCCGACACACACGAACAACACATGGTTACACCATGGAATAAACAAGCGTACAGTCAATTAACACAATAGCTTTAAAAAAGAAAGTCTATATACCAGTGTTTGCAAAATGGATGAGGAGTAAGGCAATAAAATAGGGCCATAGAGCATAAGTAATTCAATTTAAAGCAGATTCATACACTGGGCGTGATAGATGAGCAAGAATGATTGGTGTTGTATGTAGTGATACTGGTGGCAAAAAGAGCAGCAAAGTAAATCAAAAAACAAATATGGGGGAGATGTAGGTCAGATTTGGGTGGGCTATTTACAGATGCTATGTACAGCTGCACAGCGATCGCTTGTGCTCAGATAGCTGATTTCTAAAGTTTAGTGACGGGAACGATTTTTGCAATTCGTTCCTAGTCAACTGGCAGCAGGAACTGGAGGAAAGCGGCCAAAGATTGGTGTTGGCTTTGGGGAATGACCGAGTGAGAATATACCTGCTGGAGCACGCATGCTACGGTGGTTCAGTTGTTATCGCTGACCTAGTGCAGCTAAGGCGGAGGCTTTGACCTAGCATAGACTATAATGACCTGGAGCCAGTGGGATTGGCGACGATATGATTAGCGAGGGCCAGCCCACTAGAGCATACAGGTCAGTGGTGGTGTAGAAGGCCGCTCTTGCGGAACAAAACGGATGGGACATGTGTGATCAGACTGCATCCAATTTATGAGTAGGGTTTGGAGGCTATTTGTAGGATGACATCGCCGAAGTCGAGATTGGTAGGACTAGTTAGTTTTTACTAGGGTAAGTTTGGCGGCGTGAGTGAAGGAGGCTTTGTTGCGAAATAGAAAGCCGATTCTAGATTTGATTTTGGATTGGAGATTTTGATATGAGTCTGGAAGAGAGTTTACAGTCTGAGCCAGACACCTAGGTATTTGTAGTTGTCCACATATTCTAGCTTAGAGCCGTCAGAGTAGTGATGCTAGTCCGGGCGGCGGTGTGGCAGCAAACGGTTGAAGAGCATGCATTTGGTTTTGCTAGCATTTAAGAGCAAGTTGGTGCCACAGATAGGAGTGTTGTATGGCATTGAAGCTGCGTTTAGAGGTTATTTAACACAGTGTCCAAAAGAAGGGCCAGATGTATCAGAATGGTGTCGTCTGCATAGAGGTGGATCAGGGAATCACCCGCAACAAGAGCGACATCATTGATGTATACAGAGAAAAGAGTTGGCCTGAGAATTGAACCCTGTGGTACCCCATAGAGACTGCCGAGGTTCGGACAACATATATATACAGTACATGTATTCTGTGCGTCTGTTTGTTTTTAATTCCGCGTCGAGGAGCGATACACAGGAAACAGCAACAGAGAGGCATGGTAAGTGCATTATGTGCTCTGTATATGTGAGTGTGTGCTTTAGTAATGGGACCAGTGCTTTGAAGTGGACAACGTCTCTACGCTACCTCTCCCTTTCTGTCTCTCTCTCTTTCTGTGTTCCCCACAGCAGAGCAGAACAGTGTGTCCACACCCCTATCTCTCCCCTGGGTCCCAGATGGACCCAGAACACTGGGCTGGAAACAGCAGCAAATGCTGAGAAAGTGCAAATCCTACAACCAGCCCAGCCTGGCTCTTTGAATGCTTCTAACTGAGCACTGGTTTAGTTCCCTGGCACTGTTTTAACATTTGTGGCACAAATCCCATTCAAGTCATAGTACCGATATTTGCATTTTTCATGCATCATGTTCAAATTCATCTATAAGTGACATTGTTGAGCTTCACAGTCAATTTGAGATATTTTCGGAGGATTGGACATGCGCAAAAAAATGCTAATATTGGTACCATACTTGAATGGAATTTGTGTCAACAAATGCTAAAACATTAGCATTTGGAAACAATGCCAGGAAATAAAACTAACGCATGGATTGCTGTCATACCTTGCTCTATAGACTGTTACAGGGGTAACCAATGTGTGCATTTTGTTAATTTGGGATGAACTATCCCTTTAAGCTCTGTGGTGCCTAGAGCTTCAGCCTCAACCAGAGCCTGATTCTGCCTCTGTCTGTGTCCCTGACTGCTTGCTTCTTACACACACATTCAACTGCAGCAGACTCCCACTCTCTCCAGACATACATGTAGAACATGAAGAGACAGAGAAATTGCAAATTGACCAAGAGGTACTGCAAAATAAATTGGGGGAGAGAGGGCCAAGAGAGACACTGGAGCCATTTACCAGGTGTAGTGTTGTGAGAGCGCTAATTAATGCATTAGCCACTCCACATCCACTCCTGTCAATGAGGGGCGACCCCGTCAAGATGCCAGTAGCATGACTGACAGGCAACCAGTGACAATAATACAATATTGGTTAATCTTGAGCTAAAGTGTACATGTTGTTTGAGAGAGAGAGAGTGTGTTGTGTGTGTGTGTGTGTGTGTGTGTGTGTGTGTGTGGTGTGCTGTGTGTGTGTTGTGTGTGTGTGTGTGTGTGTAGTGTGTGTGTGGTGTGTGTGTGTGGTGTGTGTG
>NW_019942711.1:220917-244413 GCF_002910315.2 Salvelinus sp. IW2-2015 | reverse complement strand
TGTGTGTGTGTGTGTGTGTGTGTGTGTGTGTGTGTGTGATCCTCTTCATAAGGTTCTCCCTCTGGAACAACTAGAGAAACCCTCTCCACAGTATGTGCTTGTCTAGTGGAATGTTTTTGTATCCCAGGGACAAACCTCCCACATAGCAGAATACGTTCAACACTCAGTTACCTTGAAGTGCCAAATGGAACACTCCACAGATTTAGTCTTACCCCAGAGAGAGCTGGTAAAAGCTATGAATGCTTGGGAGAGAAGGCAGTAGGGCCTTGATTGAGGAGTGAATATGAAATAAATAATTTTGGATCAAAAGAGAAGTAACTTCACCATTGTAAGGTCAGATTCTGACATGAGTTTTACACCCAGCACATCGATAGTTGTTGGTGTATATTAAGCTCCTCCCATGGGTTTATGTGTTAATAGAAACAAATCCCTCTTTACAAGGACAACCGAATATTCAACCTATTGATTCCTCCTCACTCCTCCATTGGTCAGACTAATTGATCCTGAGCCATCAGAGCTCTGTACATTACTTGAAAGTGTGGATGGAGGGAAGACAGTGCAGAGAAAGACTGGTGATGGGGAAGGTGTATGAACATATCTCAGACACAACATCATAAAGATATCTGGCTCGTACCCGTCATACTACACATACCAGTAAATCACTTTATAATTGCCACTTTAAGAGCTGTGGCATAGATCCATATTGAGTCTATGTRTGTACTGAAATGCACTTTCAATAGATACTCTCCATTGCGCATACTTTTTCATCTAGGTCATGTAACCTCTCATAACATGATTATGAAGAGAACATAAAGTTCGCTTTGACACACAAGGAGTGGAAATCTTTTTATGCTACAAGTGCAGACTAGTTAGAGTAAGAAAGAATGAAGAGAAAACCTTCAAAATATAGAGGTATTAAACCAAAGGAACAAAGCAGGATGCACTACGCCGACTACGGCATTGCATCAAAATGAGTCTGCTCATTGTCTGATGTCCTCAGTAGGGCTCTTGACTGCTGTGGCGTGTCTGAAACATGTCTAGACAACAAAGAGAACAATGTGGTGCATCAAAGAGATTGCAACTTTCTATTTGTCTGTGAGGAAGGAATCAGAACCATGGACAGGGCCCTACATGTGTAGGATCTTAATTTGAGCCAGTTTTCTACTTCAGGAAAATAATCCAGCAGCCACAGGAAATGTGAATAATTATGTTGATTATAATTCATGGAATTGTTTGTCGGGGTTGATACATTTTAAGCAAGAGAAAATCAAGTTTTGAAATTTTGAAATTTCAAAATGTAAATTGCTGTCACGGATCCCTCCGTAACTTTCATCACGCATACCTGTCCCCTATTCCCATGATTCCTTTTCTATATATGTGCCCTTTGGTTTCCATTGGGGGGTCGATTATTGTTCCCATGACCGTCGGTGGTGTGAGTTACTATGCGTTGGTGCAGCTGTTATGCTGCGTGCTATATATATTGTGTATTACGGGCAGAGGTGTGGACTCGAGTCACATGACTTGGACTCGCGTCAGACTCGAGTCACAAATATGATGACTTGCAACTCGACTTTGACTTTAACACCAATGACTCGTGACTTAACTTGGACTTAAGCCGTATGACTCGACCTGACTTGATACCCTCCCCAAGCTCAGATATWAAAAATTATGCTATTAAAAAAGTGTGCAGCGCATCAACTCTTCATTTAACAGATTACAGTTTGAATCGGACAGCAGCCAATCAAATTGTGCCAGCTGAGAAAAAGTTGTGCGTGGCAGTGCAGAGGAACGTCGTCGGGTGAATTCAGATGGAGCCCTTGGAAAGATGATACCCCAAATTATAATTTTTGGATATAAAGACGACGCTGTATCGACAAAAAATGGATTGCAACTTGCAAAACATGCGGGAAGAAAATTACAGACGGAGGCGCAACAATTTCCAACTTTGTTCGACATTTGAAGATGCACAAAGAGCGGTAAGCCGTGGCTAACTAATAGGCCGACAGCTATATAATGTATGATCTTGCTAGTATAGCATGTAGTTGCTAACGTAACGTTTAAATCAATGAGCCTCCACACAGTCAGTCAGTGCGGGAACGTGATCATTGCACCCAAGATTGAGCTACAACTGGCTAGCAGTTGGTAGCCTAAATCCTGCCTGATGTTACTGCTGTTCCTAAAACCATTGACATACATTAGCCATACTGTACCACACAGAGAGTGTGTGGTGTTGTGTGTGTGGTGTGTGTGTGTGTGCTGTGTTGTGTGTGTGTGTGTGTGTGTGTGTGTGTGTGTGTGATGTGTGTGTGTGTGTGTGTGTGTGTGTTGTGTGTGTGTGTGTTGTGTGTGTGGTGTGTGTGTGTTAAGGTTGGGCGATTGTGTACAAGCCTACATTGCCGATTGCGCCCCATACGATCCTCGATAGTCGACCACTATTGTGGGGGGGGGGTCTTTATCATGGCTACCCATGTATTACCATGGAAATATAACGTTTACTTGGAAAGTAATAAATATATATATTTTTAAAAGCATTCATGATTTGCGTAAATGTAATATACTAACTATTACTCTTGTTAAAAATCTGAAATGGTATTACATTTGGTGAAGAGCACATTATGACTTGTTTAGGACTCGAAACTCAAAGTTTAGGACTTGAGACTTGACTTGATACTTGACTGTCTTGACTTGAGACTTGACTTGGGACTTGATTTGGGACTTGAGTGCTAAGACTTGAGACTTACTTGTGACTTGTAAAACAATGACTTGGTCCCACCTCTGATTACGGGTATTGTCCTGTGTCGTTCAGCGAGGTTTACCCTCGCTCTTTTGTTTGGGTACAGCCCAGTGTTTTTGTATACGTGTTTGTTTTGGGTGTATTAAAAACCCCTATTGTGTATTCCTGCGCCTGTCTCCAAAATCCTTTATACCAGCGTGACAATTGCAAACTTCTGAAGCCTTTTAAAACATCAAATACATTACAAGTTTTAAATGTCCTGCATTGCAGGAAGGAATCAGCACCATGGACAGGGCCCTACCTTGGAGGAAGGAATCAGCACCATGGACAGGGCCCTACCTTGGAGGAAGGAAACTGGACCATGGACCGGGGATACTTAGGAGGAGGCCAGTCATTGTGTCATTGACTCAGTCAATCCAGGAAGCTGAGACTAATGAAAGGGATTGCTATTGACTTTCCGCTTTCTGAATGTTAAACACAATAAAAGTGCAGTGACTGGCTGACGGTAGAGATTGGTGCTCTGAATCTGATGGATCTGGAGAGGATTGACGACAGATGGAGCTCTGACACAACCGTACCGTTCCCACTGACTGATCACAGATTTGAAAGCAAAACAATTATGCTCTATATTTACCCCCTCTCTGTGACGAGGATGACTGCTCTTCCAGAAGGTTCTGCACTGTGGGTTGAGGAGTCTAAATGGTCCCTCTGAGTCGCAACCACATTGGGATGTTTGTGACACAATGACAAAACATACGTCAAATGTCTATGAATATTCAAATAGACTTTATTGTCCTGTGATTGCTGTGGTTGGCAGCATTACAAATACAGTTCAGGTTCATGATAATTGCCTGATTGTAATGCTGTGTACAGTACAGTATACTATGCTGTGGCCCAGGGGGGAGGTTGAACTCCCGGTTACAAGTCACTGTTCCACCGGATGCACCACAATATACTTGTGTATTCAGCCCAGAGCAGAACGTGGTGCGCTGGTGATCGTTTCAACACGGAATGGTACATCTCAGGGGGTTATATCCTTTCAATAAGATTTCCTAATTAATAGAATACATGTGATTGTGATGTACAGCGCATTCCGAAACTATTCAGACCCCTTGACTTTTTCCACATTTTGTTACGTTACAGCCTTATTCWAAAATGGATTAAATAGTTTCCCCCCCGCATCAATCTACACATAATACCCCATAATGACAATGCAAAAACAGGTTTTTAGAAATGTATGCAAAATTCTTAAAAAATAGAAATATCTCATTTACATAAGTATTCAGACCCTTTACTCAGTACTTGGTTGAAGCACCTTTGGCAGTGATTACAGCCTCAAGTCTTCTTGGGTATGATGCTACAAGCTTGGCACAACTATATTTGAGGAGTTTCTCCCATTCTTCTCTGCAGATCTTCTCAAGTTCTGTCAGGTTGGATGGGGAGCGTCGCTGCACAGCTATTTTCAGGTCTCTCCAGAGATGCTTAATCAGGTTCAAGTTCGGGCTCTGGCTGGGTCATCCAAGGATATTCAGAGACGTGTCCCGAAGCCCCTCCTGCATTGTCTTGGCTGTGTGCTTAGGGTTGTTGTCCTGTTGGAAGGTGAACCTTCACCTCAGTCTGAGGTTCTGAGCGCTCTGGAGCAAGTTTTCATCAAGGATCTCTCTGTACTTTGCTCCGTTCATCTTTCCCTCGATCCTGACTAGTCTCCCAGTCCCTGCCGCTGAAAAACATCCCCACAGCATGATGCTGCCACCACCATGCTTCACCATAGGGATGGTGACAGGTTTGCTCGACGTGACGCTTGGCATTCAGGCCAAAGAGTTCAAGCTTGACAGAGAATCTTGTTTCTCTATGGTCTGAGAGTCTTTAGGTGCCCTTTTGGCAAACTCCAAGCGGGCTGTCATGTGCTTTACTGAGGAGTGGCTTCATCTGGTCACTCTAACATGAAGCCTGATTGGGTGGAGTGCTGCAGGAGATGGTTGTCCTTCTGGAAGGTTCTCCCATCTCCACAGAGGAACGCTGGAGCTCTGTCAGAGTGACCATCGGGTTCTTGGTCACCTCCCTGGCCAATGCCCTTCTCCCACGATTGCTCAGTTTGGCCGGGCAGCAAGCTCTAGGAAGAGTCTTGGTGGTTCCAAGCTTCTTCCATTTAAGAATGATGGAGGCCACTGTGTTCTTGGGGACCTTCAATGCTGCAGAAATGCTTTGGTACCCTTCCTCAGGTCTGTGCCTCGACACAATCCCGTCTCAGAGCTCTACGGACAATTCCTTCGACCTCATGCTTTGGTTTTTGCTCTGACATTCACTGTCATCTGTGGGACCTTATATATYCAGGTGTGTGCCTTTCCAAATCATGTCCAATCAATTGAATTTACCACAGCAGGACTCCACTCAAGTTGTAGAAACATCTCAAGGATGATCAGTGGAAACAGGATGCACCTGAGCTCAAATTTGAGACTCATAGCAAAGGGTCTGAATACTTATGTAAAGAAGGTATTTCTGTTTTTTATTTTTAATACATTTGCAAAAAAAATTATAACTTTGGTACAAGACTCTGAATGTCCTTGAGTGGCCCAGCCAGAGCCTGGACTAAACCCCGATCTAACATCTCTGGAGAGACCTGAAAATAGCTGTGCAGCAACGCTCTCCATCCAACCTGACAGAGCACACCAAATACAGGTGTGCCAAGATTGTAGCGTCACACCCAAGAAAACTTTAGGTTGTAATCGCTGCCAAAGGTGCTTCAACAAAGTACTGAGTAAAGGGTCTGAATACTTATGTAAATATGATATTTCTGTTTTTCATTTTTAATAAATTAGCAACCATTTCTTAAAACCTGTTTTCGCTTTGCCATTATGGGGTATTGTGTGTAGATTGATGAGGGAAAAAACAATTTAAATGTGGAAAAAATCAAGGGTTCTGAATGCATTCTGAAAGCACTGTATATAGAACCTTCCACCCCCAGCTGGAATATGGATGCTGATGAAGACCTAATGTTCGAAACGTTGTAATAAAATCCCCTGGGAGCATGAGCAGCAGTGTGCAGTGTATTCCTTTCTATTAAACATAAATTCACCTAGAACTCCAGCACCTGCAAAAAGTACCTAGATGTACGTATGTTCTTCAGCTTTTGTACAACACCTCAATATCAGCAATATGGTGCTACTTTAATTATCTTCCCCCAGACCACTTCCTGGCAGTAATCTCTGTGAAGCTCTCTGATAATGAGATGGGCTAGCTAAGACACCAGCCAGCCATGAGGATCAGACAGAGGCAGGCAGAGAGTAATGCTGCTGCCGGACCCTGCCATGAGATAGGAGGAACAGCAGCACTATWAATGGTCGTCTGACGTCATGCCCTTCAGCTCCTCCTGTCTGAGCCGGAGGAGAAAGGGCTCCGGCTGTAATGAAACAGTACTGGCTGGACTCCCTGCCCACAGCTACACCGCCGCTGGCCCCATCATTTCGTGTAATGAAACAGTACTGGCTGGACTCCCTGCCCACAGCTACACCACCGCTGGCCCCATCATTTCGTGGACACACGAAGGACAATAGTGAGAAAGTGAGTCTGGGGGGCTGATCAGAACCTAGACAGGAGCCTGCTCATCACCTTAGTCAGTGTCAGTGATTGGCTCACCGTCCCATATCTGACAGATGGAGAGGGGCTGGAGAGGAGGTGATGCTGTAGTATGGAAGTGTCATGTCATCCCCCACAAGTGTCATGTCATCCCACATGTCATCCCAACCATCCTCAATACCCCACACATTATTCAGATCAGTCCTTCCCCTGTATGCTACTGTACATACTGTACATGTATATACATGTATATACGTGTGTGTGTGTGTGTGTGTGTGTGTGTGTGTGTGTGTGTGTGTGTGTGTGTGTGTGTGTGTGTGTGTGTGTGTGTGTGTGTGTCTGGAGGGATAGTGTCTGGAGCAGATACAAATATGTTTTTTTAATGTTAACATGTTGAAGCAGTGCATTATGGGGCTGACCCTTGACCTGCTCTCTGTGGGAGTGGGGTGTTTCACCATATGGCGCAGAGAGATGAGAGTGCCAAGAGGGGGATTTTAAACAGACACTAACGGTTGTGAGGTGGCTGGGATGATGAGACTCCAGGGAGATGAGCTGCTGGATGAATCTGAAGGATGGTCATCCAGACACTATCATCCTCATAAACACACAGAGAGAAGCACACTGGCATACACACACATCTTCCTTATGTACATTCATGACTCATGCTTGTTGTTGAGACATGTAGATGTTTCTAGTGTCACCCGATGTCACTAGTTTGCTTTGCCTTATGTTTCACTTCACACACACATGCACTGTGTGTTTGCTGTTGTGTTTGTGCTGTTGCCAGTGTCTTCTGTCTGTGTTGTCCATTTTGTCTTACATTGCCTTTTTGCTCTTTCCAGGCCATCATTGTAATTAATGATTTGTTCTGAATTGAATTGCCTGGTAAAATAAAGGTAAATAAAAAAGAAATACTGTGAAGTTAAGCCTATGTGCACGACACATACCCCCACACACAGGATGGATTGAGAGTGTTGACAATGCATTAGCTGGATTTTCCAAGCACAATAAGAACTGTGTAATGGTCAACCCCAGTCTCTCCATCCCCAGCTCTCTATCCTCCCTCCTCTTCATCACTATACTGCCCACCCTAATGATTGCCCTAAGGCCCTGCCTGCCTGGCTGACCGCTCAGCTCAGTTCACTTGACTGAATCACGCTCCAAGGGGGAGGGGTGACCCGTACTTAACCAGGCTACTTCATAATGGATGAACACGTAGGCTRCAGTAATATGAACATGTCATATCAATATGCATGGCGGTACATTTTCATTATGGAGATATTACCTTGAATGGCATTATAGACATAGAGRCGCCAAGTATCTTATGAATATGACCTCTGCTGAGATACATTAAATCAAGATTTCTGCAGCTGAGCATATGAAGTCATAAATGAATAACACAGTTGTTATAACACATGCTCTAAAAAGGATGTTGTGTGTGGGGAGTTGGTTATTAACGTATTAGCCTAAAAATTGTATTGAACATAATCGCAACTCAATGGCACATTGTGTACGATTTATATTGACATGAGTGTAGCCTACATGGAACTAACTGTCAAATGAGAGATACTATCAAGCACATTACACCCGAACCTCACCTGCAGCCTCCGACGCCGAATTATCCCCGAGTCATCCATGGTGTAATAACGCGCAGTCGGATGGGGAATTCCCAAAAACAGCCCCCTGACCCTTCACTTGTTTCGGTTTCGACCCAAACAACTCTGCGGCATCCACTGGCTGTCCGGTTCTCACTCAAATAACACAGCCGAGAGGGCGGCGTTGCTCACTTTGAGCCAAAGCGCACAGTGCGCGTGCAGTGTCACGTTGAGGAACCGCTTGAAAACCACCAAATGCCAGGATGTCCCGTAGCATCTGAAACAAGCAGGGTCTTCCGGCTTTTACTTCTCCAAAATAAAGTTATTCCGCTAAWGCCTATAGGTTAATTAAATGTTTAAGTCAATGATTCATAAATCCCCATGTTGATAGTCGACTGTCACCTTCACTTCTTCCCGTTGTTTTTAGAGCATCTTTGTGCACCATCAACATTTCTTTAGAGACTTCACTTGCAATATAGTCTACTGCACCAATTCTTTGGCGGTGTCTAAAATAAGTTACACCTACAGCATTAAATGTTCACAATATACCAGAATGTTCATTTCGCGGTTAATGCTGCTTGAGCAATGGTGCAAGACGTGCAAAGATGCTTCCTCGAGCTCAGTCAGTCCCGTTGACATTGCCGCTGATTCGCCCAGGAATCCATCCACTTCTTTGGACTCCCAGGGCAATAACAGTCCATGACATAACAAAACACATCGCCTTTCCGCTCAAACTTAAAAAATTCGAGAGAATGTTCTTCTCCCTGGCTGCATATCGCGGTCCATTCATTCTTCCACCTTCACTTCCTTTGATAACGGACGACAACAGCGCGATATCTGTAACCCTTCCGTGCCCGGGATTCCCTCACYCCCCTCCTCCACGCGCAACTGGGCCAGTGTGATGAACTAAACATCCCTCTCCTCTCGCCACAGGCAAAAATAAGAAGGATAAAATGTGGTGAACTACTTCATTGCTGGGCAACGATGAGAACCGCATGCGTGTGAACGGCCGTACTGGTCATTCAGGACCATGGACAGCGCTACGTAGCCTACGAATGAGTGCCGCTTTTAAATAGTTTTACTGCGGGCCATTGCATTGTCATAACCATAACCAAAAAAGTGTTAAACAAATCAAAATAMATTTGAGATTTGAGATTTTTCAAAGTAGCCACCCTTTGCCTTGATGACAGCTTTACACACTCTTGGCATTCTCTCAACCAGCTTCACCTGGAATGCTTTTCCAACAGTCTTGAAGGAGTTCCCACATATGCTGAGCACTTGTTGACTGTTTTTCCTTCACTCTGCGGTCCAACTCACTCTGCGGTCCAACTTCCATACTACAACTCATTCCAAATCATCTCAATTGGGTTGAGGTCGGGTCATCTGATGCAGCTCTCCATCACTCTCCTTCTTGGTCAAATAGCCCTTAAACAGCCTGGAGGTGTGTTGGGTCATTGTCCTGTTGAAAAATAAATGATAGTCCTACTAAGCGGAAACCAGATGGGATGGCGTATTGCTGCAGAATGCTGTGGTAGCCATGTTGGTTAAGTGTGCCTTAAATTCTAAATAAATCACAGTGTCACCAGCAAAGCACCCCCACACATCACACCTCCTCCTCCTCCATGCTTCACGGTGGGAACCACACATGTAGAGATTATCCGTTCACCTACTCTGCGTCTCACAAAGACACGGCGGTTGGAACCAAAAAATCTCCAATTTGGACTCCAGACCAAAGGACAGATTTCCACTGGTCTAATGTCCATTGATCGTGTTTCTTGGCCCAAGCAAGTCTCTTATTATTCCTGGTGTCCTTTAGTAGTGGTTTCTTTGCAACAATTCCACAATGAAGGCATGACTCACGCAGTCTCCTCTGAACAGTTGATGTTGAGATGTGTCTGTTACTTGAACTTTGTGACGCATTTATTTTGACTGCAATTTCTGAGGCTMGGAACTAATGAACTAATCCTCTTCAGCAGAGGTAACTCTGGGTCTTCTTCCTGTGGCGGTCCTCATGAGAGCCAGTTTCATAACAGCACTTGGTGGTTTTTGCAACTGCACGTGAAGAAACTTTCAAAGTTCTTAAAATTTTCCCGATTTCATGTCTTTTTGCTTATTTGAGCTGTTCTTACCATAATATGGACTTGGTCTTTTACCAAGTAGGTCTATCTTCTGCATACCACTCCTACATTGTCACAACACAACTGATTGGCTAAAACGCATTAAGAAGGAACGAAATTCCACAAATGAACTTTTAACAAGGCACACCTGTTTATATAAACGCATTCCAGGTGACTACCTCATGAAGCTGGTTGAGAGAATGCCAAGAGTGTGCAAAGCTGTCATCAAGGCAAAGGGTAGTGTCACGGCCGTTAACAGAAGAYGACCAAGGTGCAGCGTGGTGAGCGTACATTTTCTCTTTATTTGAGAAAAATGACGCCGAACAAAACAACAAACACTACAAAAACAAACCGTGAAGCTACAGGCTATGTGCCCTAAACAAAAGTCAACTTCCCACAAAGACAGGTGGAAGAAAGGGCTACCTAAGTATGGTTCTCAATCAGAGACAACGATAGACAGCTGCATCTGATTGAGAACCACACCCGGCCAAACACAAAGAAATAGAAAACATAGAAATAAAGAAACTAGAATGCCCAACCTAGTCACACCCTGGACTAACCAAAATAGAGAATAAAAATCTCTCTATGGCCAGAGCGTGACAGTACCCCCCCCCCCCAAAGGTGCGGACTCCGGCCGCAAAACCTTACTCTAAAGGGGAGGGTGGGTGGGCTCCCCCCACTTTGGTGGCACCTCTGGTGCAGGGACCCTCGCCGCCGACCCCGGACTGGGGACCCTCGTAGCGGGCCCGAACTGGGCACCCTCGTTGCGGGACCCAGACTGGGCACCCTCGTTGCGGGCCCCGGACTGGGCACCCTCGTTGCGTGCCCCGGAATGGAGACCGTCGCTAGAGGCTCCGGACTGGAGGCCGTCGCTGGAGGCACCGGACTGGAGGCCGTCGCTGGAGGCTCCGGACTGGAGAACTTCGCTGGAGGCTCCGGACTGGAGGCCTTCGTTCCATGACTCCTCACTGGAGGCTTCGTGCCATGGATCATCACTGGAGGCTTCTTGCCATGGATCATCACTGGAGGCTTCGTGTCATGGATCATCACTGGAGGCTTCGTGCCATGGATCATCACTGGAGGCTTCTTGCCATGGATCATCACTGGAGGCTTCGTGCCATGGATCCTCACTGGAGGCTTTCGTGCCATGGATCCATGCACTGAAGGGAGGAGAGTATGGGCAGTCTGGTACGTTTGAGCCTGCCAACAGAGTCCAGGCTCAACCAGCCTGGGGAGACATACGGGAGGATTAGTTTCTAGGCGCAGGCACAGGACTCACCAGGCTGGGGAGACATACTAGAGGCCCTGTCCTCTAGGGCAGGCACAGGATACACGGCCGTGGAGCGCCTGAGGTCTGAGCGTAGAAAGCCGACAACCCGGTCCCTGCTGGATGGTTACTTTTCGCCCTGCAGATGCGGGGTACAGGCAGCAGACGCACTGGGCCGTACCGCAGCACGCACAGGACGAAGCACAGTGCGCCAGCAGACCTGCGCCGCAGGATATTCCCGCAGGGACGCCGTAGAGACGTACTGCGCGGCCAGATTGCGCTGAGCCGGCCATCCTCCGACCATGCGCTGGTAAGTGACCCACTCTAGCCGGCCCGGATTCGGGCGATGCTGGAGGATAAGCGCACCCATAAGAGAATGCCGTGACCAGATACGGCTACGCTCGTTCTGCCGGTAAGCACGGGGAGTTTGGCTCAGGTCTCCAACCTGACTAGCCACCCAACTCTCCGTTGTGCCCCCCATAATTCTCTGTGGGAGGGAGCGTTTGCCTCTCGGGCTTTCTTGCTAAGCCGAAAGGTCCATATTCGTGAACAAGCGCTTTGACACTGACCACGCTTCTGTCGTTCACTGCATGCCTCCAGTTCTCCCTCTCACATCGGAGAATGACTCACTCCCACCCCTCGCCTCCAGGGCCCTTACCCATGGCTCATTTGCAGCAGGCCACCTTTGATGGACAGGCAAGCTGGATTCTGGCACACACAGCTGCTCTCACCTTTATACCATGGGAATACTGTGCGTAGGCCACTAGTCCGTTATGTTGGGGTACGCGGTAAGATTTTCTGCTCACGGCCGTAAAATAATATAGTAAGCTGGAACTCCAAGGTGTCAGCGTGGTGACGTACATTTTTCTCTTTATTTGAGACCTTCACCAAGAATTGTGACGCCCTAGAGAATCACTAACAACAAACATCGTAAGCACAAAACAAACAGATAGAATTGCTCACACGGCTATATTGTCTTTCATGCTAACACAAAGTATACTTCCCCCTAAACGTAGCACAGGTGGACACAAACGGTTCACCCTAAGTTTGGTGGTTCTCAACACTCATAGAGAACAACAATAGACAGCGTGCCCTCGTGCATTAAGACCACTATATTCAAGTCCACATCGTGCCACATATACACACACAGCATTGAAACATAGAAATCTAGCACAACCACTAGAAACTCGCAACGTCTCCAACCACTAGATCCTTCAACACGCATCTGGATCACCTAAAAATATGAGAACAAACAAACATCCTACTCCTACTCGGCAAGAGGCGTGTATCGGCTGAGGAAGATCTTCAAATATAAAATATAGTTGTAAATAGGTTACTTACATTAAATTATCCATATGTTTTATTTCATAGTTCTTGATGTCTGTCAGACTATTTATTTTAACCTCTGACGAGTTATCTATATGAAAAATAGGTGAAAGTGTTAAAATAATAGGAAATATCACACTGGAAAGTAGGATAGGTGTGTCCAACGGTTTGAGAAGATGAAACTGTATAGATATTATCAATTTATATAATCACTTATTGGCATATTAATAGTTCATTACCAAATAGAGTCTGCAAAAATCATTCATTCGGATTCCAGTGGCAAATTGTTGGAATACCTATAGTCATTTCATTCAGATTTTTAATTCTTTATATAGGCATCCTCTCCTCACAATCCACAGCTATGACTCTCGAAGTTCTGTTATCACCACACCCTTCCCAACAGCCCTAAACCGCACCCTGGCACGGTTCTTACCTACACAGCTAGTAAATAATAGAATAGGAGTAGAAGACCAACCGGTGGATCCAGAGAAAAAATAACTACCTTAGAAGAGGCCTGGCCAAAACTCTTAGGAAGAAACCTACACCAGACGAGAACAGGAACTAATGCATTATGGGGTGGATCCGACTGCTCGATCTCGTGATGTCGCACCCAGGGGGTGTAGATTAGGAGGAACATGAACTATGCTAAGAATTGTTCCAATCAATGTTCAATAAGTGGTTGACGAAGCGGTTCATGGTCACTCTTTGTATAATAGATTCGAATTGAATATCATGGTCTCAAATATGAGCTCATTTACATGGACAAGCCGACTCAGCATAAAATGTCACAGACAAAGTTGCAAAACACACCACAGAATAAGGGACACGGTGAGCGGTTCCATAAGCGGCGCTATGGTCCGAACAAGAGTGAACCTGAACTGAGAATACCTGCAACAATGAGCCCAAGCGCAGGACTGGGGACCAGCAAGTTTGAGCCTCACTCAACGGGACTCGGTCGACGCTATATTCCACTGAGACGCCAATAGGTTCATAACGGAAGCCCCGTGTCAATCCGCAGAGAAAGAGAAAGAGCACGAGAGGATTGAGAAAAATTAACTGGAGAGTCACCAAGAGATATTCAAATAAATAGTTTCAGAAATTAGCAGTTGATCGGTCAAAATAATAAATTCATGATATTATAATGCACATGTATGGCTGTCTTTGCGACTACGCCGATCATTAGAAGAGTTGAAAACAGCAGGTGTCTGGGTACAGGGTAGGGTTCCAGAGATCGTCGTCTAGGCATAGATCATGTTTAGAACTGTAATTGAGCAGGCAAGGCCAGGGCTGGACTGTGGTACGATGATAGTAGTCACCACGGCCGTGTTAGTTTTTGTGCCGGACTGTATGGGTCGTTCGTGATGGGCTTCAGGTCGTCCGAGAGATAGAGTAAATGAGAGAAGGAGTATTATTTAGTTAGGATGAGCCAAGATTCTCAGAAATGTTTCATTAAATGACAAGCAGGGTGCTTAAGGACCTACTATAGTAGATCAGCTACTGAATGATAATCGCTCAGGATTGGGTGCTTTTACTGATGAGTCGCGATCTCCAAATCACAGAGTCTGGAAACAGCCACGGCTGGAACAAGGTAACGAGTAGTTCACCAGTAACACGAAAGAGGCACAGAAAGTTTGAAAGTGGATATATACCAGCAAGTGACACGCACGACTAGAGGCGACAACCACACGCCGAAGATGGTGCGATCAAATGCCGGTCAAGTCTCCCTCGACGTCATATCTGGATCCTAGCGCTCCACGGATTCTCAAAGAAGAGAACAAGAAGAGAGTAAAGAGAGAATATAGAGAAAAGCAATACCTCTAATAATTTCAACACAGGTATACTAGAAATAAGACCATGTGATACGACTATCCAGGCTAACACAAACTGAGGCCTAAAGCCCTTCAACCGACACAATAAAACTACTGCGGAGCCATAAAAGGTATTCGTTGGCGAGACTGGCTGTCAGCAGGCACTCCCAAAGCAGCCACTCGGTGCCTGCCCTTCTTACCTCACATTTCCGAAGAGGCACCCAACCAAGCGACAGGAGCCAAACATTGAGAACGAAGATAATAATCTCTCCCCACCGAACACTTTGCCAAGCACAGCCACAAACTCGACTCTTCACTCAGTAGGAAGTACTCAACCACAACTTAACAATCCTGAGACATGGCCGAGCTTATCCAAGACCTGCCCACTAAGTCTCCACCGTACAGCACAAACCAAGAGTGGGGGCGCAACCCAGACAGGAAGATCAGCGTCAAGTTAACTCAACCCCTCAAGTTGACGCAGCCCACCATTCTCCTTATGAGACGGCATCCGAAAAAAGAGTCACACAGCAAAAGTTTCAGTGACTTTCAGCACCCCTGATAACCCCACAGGGTTAGGCCATTCCGAAGACATCAGGTGCGCACCGAGAGGAGTATACGGCCTGGCAAGAGAACAGCAAAGCAGGTAGGTCTCCGTCTGCTCCAGAGCTGTGTCGCAATCAACAACGATTAACACACTTTCTGGGACACGCACGAACTAAAGCACCAGTCATTTACATACCTACCCGCTGGAGAGATAGGTAAGAAGTCTTCAGTAAATGACTTAAAGTTGAGCCCCACCAGGATGTACTGCGTCTCTCAACACTGGGTAGGCTTGAGCACTGAAATTCCACTAAAAATCGAGAGATCATAGGAAGAAAGACCTAACAGTCCCGCCGCACACTGAGCTCTGCGTATATTAGATTAATAATCTAGGGACACACTAGGTAGGTCTTCGTCTTCTGTGACCACAATTACGTAGAGCGGGCTGACCACGTATTCCTTTGTTGAATTCCAGATAGCTACTGGTTGCGCAGTGTCGGACCAATCTTGGATATTGGTTACTGGTGAGCGTGTCAAGCCATATGTAACTGCTTTCTATAGGTCACACCACGTAAAACCATTGAAACTCTAGCCTTGCCTAACTTATACGAAGCCGTGTAGGGAGTACTAAGCCATCTGTGTAGGCTATAGATCATGATCTGAAACAGTATATTCTTTGAGTTCTAGTACAGCTATTTCTTATGCTAGTCCGTATTGTATGTTTCACGGTTAACTTTGTGATATGTTTTAGAATTATTAGTTATGCGCTCTTATCCCGGGTTATATATTTCTTACGGAATAGTTATGAAGCATTTTTTGCGCACATACGTAAGTCGGCACTAACCTAGAAGTAACAATGCAGTGGATTAATTTATTTCTTTTCTTGCATCATTTTTGGACTAGAAACATTTCTGATTTTTGCAAATGTTAACGTAGATGGAAAAAGCTGTCCTTGAAACAGGTCTTGATATGTTCGTCAAAAAGAGAGATCAGGGGTCAAGAGTACGCCGAGTCCCTTCAACCAACTTTTTTAGCCTCCTATTTTTGCAGCACGACTTTAACAACCACATCAAGATGAATTGTCAGATTTAACGAAGAAGATCTCTTTGTTTTATTGGGACCTAGAAACAAGCTATATTTCCCATCTGTTTGTCCAGAGTTTAAAAGTAGAAAGTTTCAGCATTCCAACTCCTTATGTCCCGAGGAAACAACAGGCTTCTAGCGAAGGGCAATTTTGGGGCTTTTCTACACCTCTATCTCTCACTGATGAAATTACAAGCTGTGTGTCACATCGACGCTTTATTCTTGATGCAAAGGGCAGTGAAAAGTTAACAGTTTATGTCGCCAATTTCGACATATCCAAATTCCAAAATGCCCAGCACCACCCAAGAGGTAAAGTTAAATATAGTAAAATAGTCGATTTAACATATATCTATATTCAAATAAGTGAAGTCCAAAAACGCGAACCGTTGGCCAGGGCTGGACCTGACACAAGAAACGAATAATGGTACCATGTTGGGAGGGAGTTAATGTCACAGAGGAAAACATCCATATACGACCCATTAACACGAGACAAGCACAAAGCGGCAGTAGTATCAGTATACTTCCTACACTCTCCGACACGGTACAACTCAAAAACCAAGATCTAAATCACCGCGACTTGAAGGGCTGAAACTGTGTCCGTGGTAGACCCTAATTTGGAGCGTTTCCAGTCTCTCTCAAAAGAATGCGTTGGTTGATCCGAAATGGTGTCAAAAGGCAGCACTTAAGAGTCTAGTGCCCGAGGAAACAGATGCATGAGCCTCGGTCTGGACGCCAATTAAAAGGTCATTTTACCACTTCATCGACACAGTAATTCAGGTAGAAGAAAAAGTGCAAGTCTCAGTGCTATGGATGGGGTCGTAAAAGCCAGACTGGAAGCATTTCATAAACTTAAAACCATCTGGGTTTGTCTTCGAATCGGTCTGTGCCAAGGCTATGTGAACCGTTGCAAGCGGCAACACTTTTTCTTCTAAATTTTTTGACGATTTGAAACAGATACAAATTAATAGTTTATATGAAAACCCGCGGAAGAGATTTGATCATCAACGCATGCACGCTCCACGCTGGCCGATAGGTTTTTTAAAGGTAATTCCATTTTCGGTGACAGGAGTGGTTGGCTTTTTTTTCCAATAGCAGAGAGGCTTTATCACTGCCATACTCTGGGATTTAGGGTGAGACCATTTGCGGTCCAAATAAGACTCTCTTACTCCCTTACTCTCTACCTCAACAGCAATGACTCGCACCATGACCGGGAGGAAAAGCTGTGAATATAGAGGCTCAAGTAAGATAAATCAAAAAAAAGAGAAAGGAATCAATCCGGTAGTGGATTAGAAGAGCTGCCGGTGATTTTTTATTTGTATCGTTTCAACCCCGAGCCAATCTCATTACACCGACAGAAACATTTCCAACCGGTCAAACCTACTCCCATGAAGGCGGTAAGATGTGGAGGGCGTCGCACGTTAGGGCAGGCTCAAGCACCGGTAAGCAGCTCAAACCAATTCCTAGTCTCTGATCGCAGACTTCTCACCGTGTCTCAGTTTTTTCAATGTTACATAGCCTTGTCGCACCGGTTTACGGTTCTGACTGGAGTACAGGGAATAGCCATGGGGCATCGCATCAACCACGTACTTCATAATTTACGTTCTGGAACCACATGTGGAATACGCGGGGCAGCTTATGAAGATGGGTCTCCGGTTTACAGGGCATCGCCATGATTTGCGGACTCCAAAATTTTATTTTACACTTTCACTTTTTTTTTTCAACATCGACAAATGTCGTATTCAATTAGACTTAAGGAAGAGGATAAGGCGATGAGATCGAAACCAGTAACTTTCAAAAAGATTACACCCGTCCAGCGGATCCTTTTTCATAATATCCTGGTGTTTGTTAAACCGCCCCAGATGAGTGTTCATCTTCCCCCTGACTAAGGTGCTAATACTAAAAATGTGCTGGCTAAAAATATTTCATAATCTGCGAGTGAAGAGAAGTAAAAGAAGATAGTATCCACCGTCGCACCAACATGTTTAGGATAATCAGTCAAGAAATAGACTAAACATTAAGTTCTCTCCCGATCACCAGGCCCTGCAAAGCTGTGCAGATCCAGACAGTTTTTCTAAGACCCTGGAGGAAGTATGCCAGATTACAAAGATGGAAGTTCCGTTAATTTGCTTATAAATGTCAAATCGATTTTTTTCCTCAAAAAGTCATGAATTTTATTACTGCTGAAGTAAGGAAAGCCATCATCTCTTTCTTCGGGAGCATGTCTGCTCTTTTAGTTACTTTAAGTTTCAGAGCATGTATCAAAGAAATTATTGGCAGTGTTCTATTTTCCTCAATGTAATGTGAATTAAGTAGGGATTGCATCAGCCACCAGTGAGGCTCTTCGTACTGCACGGTACTGTCTTTCCAAGCTAGCGCGAAGACTTCCAGTTTTGGTGAGTGGACGGCCATTTTCCGTGAGTTCCAATTTCTGGAAAGCTTGCTCAACGCTCGGGTATTTTCGAGTATACCAGGAGACTTAGTTTCTTATGACAAATGTTTTCGTCTTTTAGGGTGCATACCTGCAATCTAAGCCGGTATGCGCAAGGGTTAAAATTGGAGTTCTTTGAAAAACCTCAGGTTTAGGTGGTTAACTGATTTTTCGTCTCTTACGCTCTTGGGTCAGCAGAGGAGTCTGGACAGGGCATCAAGGAATTTTACACCTGTAGTATGTTCTGAGAATTTATAGCACGCTTATTTTGTTATGCTCCTTGTTGGGGTCTGAGCAGATTATTTGTTGCGATGCAAACGTAATAAAATGGTCGCGTCCGATAGCCTACCCAACACGATTAGTTATAAAAACATTAAGATCTACAATCAGGTTTAAGGTATCACCAATGGACAAAACTAGGTCCACGAGTATGACCTGTGGCAGTCGACTAGGCTCCAGAGATCATTCTCGTTTGAGAACTCACCACAACCAACTAGCCAAGTCGACTGAATCCGGCTCGAGAAAGATCTTATCTTGGACTGTCGGGTCCTCGGTAGGACTCTCTCCATGTGAACAAGGTTAAACATCAGCGACACAAACCATCCAGAATTTATATGACTCTTAGAACTATGACTACCAAAAGTCTGCGAAATAAGAAAAGTTCACAACTAGAGAGACGAATCCCCTGTTACTAAAATGGGCCCCACGCCAGCCCCCATAGTAAGACACACTAAGTAGGCTGGTACAGAAAAGTGCCAAGGTTGCACTAGAGGCACTGTGCCCTGCATGAGAAATTTCATGCACTCGTAGGGACACGCACAAAGCAAAGTATCGAAGAAAACGCCTCCTATCAATAGTTCTTTTTAGATAAAATCTAGGAAGTGGTTGACTACCTACGTAAATGTTACGCACAACACCAGTTATCCGCCTTTTGCGGGACTAGTCAACGGGGGATTAGGAGGGCAACTTGAGTGTGGACTGGTGACAGGAGGTGAGGCCTCATTTAACACAGTAATTCATCAAGGCTTAATCCAAATGTTTCAGTCAGGCCAATCACAATCAAGATTATGATCAGTGATTTAGTTCATTGACATGACTGCCTTTGAAGTGAAGGGATCTACATTAGTAACCTATTTTGAGATGTGAGGTATCCACGATCTCTTTCATTTTAATGGGCAGGAATGGAGGAAGGTCTTTCCTAATAGATTGCTAAGGCTCCCACCGCATGTTTTAAGTTTGCCCAACTAGGTCGAGGCACAGACACAGTCTCAATTGGGTATGGCTGAGCTGATAACACTGCTGTGCTATTTGGCAGACCCCTAAGCTGCAGGCTTGGCTAACAGCCTGCTGCCTGGCCTGCAACCCTATTCATTTGGGGCTAGAGGAGTTAAGCCCTTCTGATGTTGGTAGAATAGATGAGAGCACCCCTCCAGCTAGGATGGAGTTCGCGTCACTCCTCAGCAAGGTCAGGCTTGGTCTGGTTCTGTGAGGTTGAGTCCCAGAAAAGAGGGCCATTATCTACAAATTCTATCTTTTGGGAGGGGCAGAAATCAGTTTTCAACAGCGATTGAGTGGCTGAGACTCTGCTGTTGAGCCTCATCACTCCCCTAACTGGGAGGGGGCCAAGAGACAATTACTCGATGCACGACCATCTTTCTAGCTGATTTAACAACCTGGAAGCTATGTTTGCACTGTGACCTCTGATGTTTCATCCTAACATCGTTTGGTGCCGACGTGGCTAAAATATCTCTAATACTCTCTACACTCGCCAGATTTAGTTAGCCAGCACCAATCTTTAAGATGCCTAACGTCGGTAGCCGCTGCCCCCTGGTAAACAGTGTATGATCGCTGGGTGATTTCAGCTTTAAGTACTAATAACTGCGGGTCATGGAGTCGCCAATGACTGGGTTTTCAATTTGTCAGGAGCTTAATGGTGGGAGGCCTTTCGGCGTTCAGAGCCCCGTAACGGGAGGAGTAGAGACAAGAGAAGACCAGACTCAAGACTGCCGACCTCGCTAACAATAAAATGGGGAGAACCGGTTGAAAGTTTCTGTCGGCTGAATTGATGCGACACGGTTGAGGCATTCCAACAGCATTTCCTCCGGAAGCCTGAGGAAAAGTTGTCCGGCTGAGGGACTGTGCGGGGGAATTTATACTAAAGTTACTATCTGTAACTTACTGGTGGCACATACGCTGGTGTTCTTCCTTTCCCTACACTGAGAATTACCCTTGCCTAACGATTGCGTCTGAAGCTGGGCTTGTAGCACAGCCTATAATCGCCGTGAAGGCGATCCGTTCTCCTGTATATTATGAGTACAGCGACTGCATTAGAAGACATCATGTTAATGATTACTCTTAGCTTTCGGCTGTTTGAAGGTGTTGACAGAACCATGTCCAGATAAACGCGTCCGAGTGAAAAAAGTTGAATGAGGGAAAAAAAAGTTTGCTGATGGAAAACACTAAAAAGGATATGAACGGAATGTAATAAACAAAACACAAAAAAACGTAAAGTATTGTTCAGCTAGCGTAAAGTAAAGTAAGTTTGCAGCAGAAAACGCTACAGCTGACAAAATCGCAAGACGAACACGCTAGTCCGCAGATTCAATCAGGACAGTGGGACGCTCTGAGTATCTTCCGAGACAACTGGGATACTCACAACATTCCAGTGGTCAGAAAAAAGTCTAAGTCTACTGACCTGTTGTTTGATCAAGCATGAATCAATCATTATCATGCATGGCATACCCAGGATTTAACCCCCCCTAGGGATGACTGGTCATTCCTGGCCATATCCAATATCTTTAGTTCCCGTGTTTGATCAAATAGGCCTCATGTGCAGCAACAGGTTAGATCTCAAACTTTTGTCATCCACTTTTTGCATAAGAAATTAGCATGAACGATTAGAGGGCTGGGAGCAGAAACCTTTGAATGTCTCTCTCCATCAGAAAAACGTTTTTTCGTGGAGAAAATGTTTTACTCGTGGTTTGGTGCCCTCAACATTTTGTGAACAAACTGAAACAGACAGTCAGACAGTGCATGACCTGAGTGAAAAGAAGCACAAACAATGGGCCAATGTTTGCCCTTGGACAGTTGGCCATTGGATAGATCTACAGATCTACTATAATGAGTTCCTCTCATCATATTTGTTTGCCTGGGATGATGATGAGGGACAGATGGGTTGCCTCTTTGGCAGAGAGAGGTTGTGTAATGCTTTGTGATCAAGGATTAGGACTTTCACGCTGTTTTATGTAACATTGATCGGTCCGAGTGTATGGCGCACAATATGATGACCTCACCCTCAGCCCAGACATAGTCAGCCCACAGAGGCAACACAGCACCACACCAACACACACACACACACACACACACACAACACACACACACAACACACACACACACACACACACACACACACACACACACACCACACACACACACCACAACAACACACAACACACAACAACACACACACACACCACCACACACACACACACACACACACACACACAACACACACACACCCACACACACACACAGTCCCAGCTAGACCATCCCGTCCAAATCAAATATACTGTAACCAATTTAAATGTATTCAACAGATTACTTCTCCACATAGAATTGTGATGCCACTTGAATTAGTACATTGTGCTCATAATGCAAAATCATGGAGAAAAGCTGTGGTAAGCAGGCTTTGATTCATTTGATTAAATAGCAACCATCAGGGCTTTCTGGCTGGCTGGCACACTTTCCTAATGCTGATGGCTGCTCTTTATGTTCCATTTCTATGCAGCCAACATCCACCTCACAGAGACAAACARTCACAACACAATCAGGAAGCCATTAGAGTCCCACACCCAAACCCTGTAGTACCTCATCCACTCCACTCAGTGAAATCCTCAGGCATCTCTACTGCTGTGGTGCCTTTAGACATACTGCAGGCACTGTATTGATTTTTGCTCCWTGTTGCTTTAACTCATCTGACTGATAGACCCTGCAAGATGCCCTGCATGGCAGGTAAAAGCCTGGTGGGCATACAGTACATCGGAAAGTATTCAGACCCCAGACTTTTTCCACATTTTGTAACATTACAGCCTTATTCTAAAATTGATTAAATACATATTTTACTTCATCAATGTACACACAATACCCCATAATGACAAAACCAGGTTTAAAAAAACAAACAGAAATACCTTATTTACTTAAGTATTCAAACCCTTTGCTATGAGACTCGAATTTGAGATCAGGTGCATCCATTGATCATCCTTGAGATGTTTCTACAACTTGTGTGGAGTCCACCTGTGGTAAATGCAATTGATTGTACATGATTTGGAAAGGCACACACCTGTCTATATAAGGTCCCACAGATGACAGTGCATGTCAGAGCAAAAACCAAGCCATGAAGTCAAAGGATTAGTTCGTAGAGCTCCAAGACATGATTGTGTCTAGGCACAGATCTGGAGAAGGGTACCAACAATTTTGGCAGCATTGAAGGTCCCCAAGAACATAGTGGCCTCCATCATTCTTAAATGGAAGAAGTTTGGAACCACCAAGACTCTTCCTAGAGCTGGCTGCCTGGCCAAACTGAGCAATCGGGGGAGAAGGGCCTTGGTCAGGGAGGTGACCAAGAGCCCGATGGTCACTCTGACAGAGCTCCAGACTTCCTCTGTGGAAATGTGAGAACCTTCCAGAAGGACAACCATCTCTGCAGCACTCCACCAATCAGGCCTTTATTTTTATGGAGAGTTGCGCATGGCGGTGAAGCATTAGGTTGTGCAGCCATCCATGCGTTGGGTATGTTTTTTTCTTGAGGAGGGAACTGGGAGACTATTCAGTGATCGAGGGAAAGATGAAGGAGCAAAGTACGAGAGATCCTTGATGAAAACCTGCTCCGAGCAGGTCAGGACCCTCAGAAACTGGGCTGAAAAAGGTTTCACCTTCCCACGGAAAGCCGACCCTAAGAACAGCCAAGACACTTGCAGGAGTGGGCTTCGGGACACAGTCCTCTCTGAGAATGTCCTTTGAGTG
>NW_019942711.1:214931-220892 GCF_002910315.2 Salvelinus sp. IW2-2015 | reverse complement strand
GTATTCCACGTTTCATATAAAAGTTGAAGGATTTCCTCCCATGGGAGCGATTTCCTGCCTGGTACCAGAGCTCCAAAGACATGGAGGCTATGGTCTGTCGGTTGTTGTCCTGTGAGCTGGCCCGTTGCCCAATCAAGATTCTGGAGCAGGGTACCACGCTTGCTTGGTCCGGGTTTTTGGTGGGGGAATTCTGTAACAGGCATTTCTCCTAGGGTGTGAAGGAAGGAGACGAAAGTGCACGAGCGAGCTGTCTAGTGTAATCAACATGGTCCTCCCTAATTAAAAAGAACAAGTGAAGAACAGCTAACAACAACATACAAAAATAACAAAATGTAAAACAACCGGAAAGATCAGGACCTATTCTGGTGCAGACAAACACCCAGAGACAGGAAAACCAATCACTCCAACCTAAAATCGCCAACACAAAACAAGCCTCCTATATATGGATTCCAATCAGGCGGGACATACGAATTACTCGAGCGCCTCTGATTGAGTAACCCAATATTTAGGACAAACAGCTGCCTGGACACAGAGACAGACACAATAAGACACGACCAAATTAGAATCTGCAAAAACCCTGCTCACGTCCTGACAACACTAAAAGCGAATGCAAAACACTCACATATATTAACTGCTGGTCAGGACAGGTTACAGGGTACCTGACACCTTCTCCGGAGGTGCGGACCTCGGAGACGCAGCGCTGACAAACTCAAAAGTAGGAGGGTTGCTGGTGGGGACATAAAGCTGCTCCCAGCCGCAGGTGGAGCCTTTCCTTGGCCTGCGCAGGACGAGGACACCACTGAGCTCACCGCCTAATCTGTCCTTGGTCCTGGCCCCTCACTATAGCGTCCTTTTAGTGACGGACCCTCCGCCGCACAGGACTTGCGCACATAGAATCTCCCAAGGCCCGCACATTGATTTAGGGTAGGTAGCTTCAGGACAGAAATGAGGGTAGCTCAGGACATATAGAGGCTAGCCTGCAGAGAAGAAAGGTTAGCATCAGGACAAGGAGAGGTAGCTCAGGACAGAGAGGTAGCTGAGACCAGGAAGAGTAGGTGCTCCGGCCATCATAGAAGGTAGGGCTTCGCGTGACCAAAGAGGAGCGTGAGCGGAAGGGGACAGAGTGGACTCACACTCCACGGACAAGAGGGGGGGCAACGTCCGGGGAACCACAGAGAGTGGCGTAAAACTCCGAGACAGAGGGGGTCAGCTCCATGACTTGGAGGTGGAAAAGAAACTCATGAGGCATCTCGGAGGGGGCCACTCATGGACTAGGGAAGCGTGCGCCAGCTCATGCATCTGGATGGGAACAAGGCCTCAAATAGACTGGTGTGAGGTCGAAGAACCACTCCATGAACGGAGGGCAGGCTCGAGTGACTGGAGAGGCAGCTCATGACGTGAAAGCAGCCTCTATAACTTGAAGCACCAGCACATCAGAGACCTAAGACATGGGCCAAAGCGTCAATTGACTTCGGTAGGGCACAGGCTCAAAAACTTCACTGAAAGCGAATCGGCCTTTATGGTAGAGTCGAGAAGTCATATGGACTGGGGTGAGAAACGCAGATTGGCGTGAGTTGTACTGGGAGGCGGGTAGCACTCAATGGATGTTGGGCGCGGCGTTCTGTTTCTTGGGAGCGAGCTAGGGACTCTGACTGGGGAAGACCGGTTCTTAGGGGTCCAGCGGCTCCTTGGGAAATCCTGGGGGTGAGCATTGGGACCACGGTCACCGGACAGTAGGGAAGCTCGCGGAGTGCATCGTTGCGACTCGTAAAAACTCGGCTCGCGCTTCTGATGGCTCTTGACTTGGCAATGTGGCGGCTCTGGCGGCGTCTGACTGGTCTGCAAGGCTCTGACCTGGCTGGGAACGTGGGGTGGCGAGCATCTGGCGGCTCGTCTGACTGGCTGGCGGCTTCTGACGCGCTTGCTGACTGGCTGGCGGCTCTGGCGCCCTGAGAACTGACTGAGGCGGCTCTAGGCGGCTCATGACTGCTGGCGCTCTGGCGGCTCTTATGAGCTGGCGGCTTCTGCGGCATCCCTGGACTGGGCTGGGCGCTCTGGCGCTTTCCTGACTGGCCTGGCGGCTCTGGCGGCCTCCTGTGACTGCTGCTGGCGCTCTGACGGCTCCACTGGACTAGCTGGACGCGCTCTGGCGCCTCCTTACTGACGGGGGCGGGCTATAAATGGCTCGCAAGAGGACGGGCCAGCTCTGAAGGCTCGGTGGCAAGCCTGGACGCACTGAGCCAACAGGCTGCTCGGCAGAGCCGGGCCGGCTTCAGACGGCGCGAGGCGACAGACGGAAACGAGTCTTCGAGGCACCGGACGCTGGAGGGCTAGAGCGAGCGGCTCAGACGGCGCTGCGGCAGAACGGACGGACTCAGGACGCGCTGGGGGCAAACGGACACGGCTCCAAGAAGCGGTGCCTGGGTCAGACGGACGGCTCAACGGCGCTGTGAGGTGTCACGCTTAGCGGATGGATCACGACGGCCGCTGGCCAGACCGGATGCTCAGGAAACGGCGCTGGGCCAACCAGGATGGCCTCAGACGCGCTGGTCAGGAGAGAGTGCAGGCAAGTCTCAGAGCGGCGTCTGGGCAGACGAGCCTGCAGGCCGTTTAAGCAGTGCAGGCAGTAAACAGACCGGGTGCTGGGCATGACGAGCCAGTCGCCAGGTCGGCGGTTGGGCAGACGCCGACTGCGTGACCTGCTGAGGCGCACAGTATAGGAGCCTGGTGCGGTGGTGCGGACGGAACATGGTGGGTACTGACTGAGGGCACGCAACCTCAGGTCGATGTGCGGGGGAGAGCAGGGATACAGTGCGTACAGGCTCTGGAGGACGCACAGGAGCGCTTGATGCGTGGTGCGCAGGGAACTTACGAGGCAATGCTGGAGAGCACGAGCGCAACTCCAAACGCTCCCGGACTTGAAAAACCCGTATCTGAAGCCTTCTCTGGACGCAGACCTGAAAAGATAAGCTGCTGGGGCAGTGACGCTCCCAAAATGGCGCACCCTGAACAGACAAACTTGAAAGAAGATCTGCCAGAGAAGAATGGGAGGAAACTCCTAAAATAACAGGTGTGCTAACGCTTTTGTGGCGTCATATGCCCAAGAAGCCCTCGAGAGCTGTAAATCGCTGCCAAAGGTGTTCAGACCGAAAGTAACTGAGTAAATTAGGCTCCTGAATACTTAGTGTAAGCTATGTAAATGAGATATTTCAGTTTTTTTTTATTTTATACATTTGCGGACATTTCAAAGTATTGTTTTTGCTTTGTCATTATGGGGTATTGTGTGTAGATTGATGAGGGGGAAAAAACATTTTAGAAATTTTAGAATAAGGCTGTTTCTGAATGCACTGTGTTAAAAAATATATTTTTATTCCTTTGGATTTTTCTATTCCTTCTGTGCGAAGGTTAGTGCTGAACTAAACCCCACATGGTCAGCAGAGGAGAGGGTTTATTTTCAGGGGTAAGTAGTCCAAGTACAGTTAATAGTCTGATCACTGTCATTCCCTCTCCTCGGCTCATCCTCAGCACCTACTATTCACACTCCACAGTGCATCCAAAAACCCCTTCTTCTCCTGCAAGTACGTTTTATATAAACGCCCTTTTAAAAGTGTCTCTGAATGTGGTAGCAAGATGGCAAAATGGCATAAATCTTTCATTGAAATTGGATGGAGACCAGAGGTTTTTACTGAAGCACAATTCTGGGAAAGCATACAGACTGTGTAGATTATCAATGGATTTTTACACCATTATGCCCGCGAGCAAGGGGCACTGACTACAAAACACATGGGGTGGTGGTTGATTATGTCAGGGGTGAGGGGAGGCAACCTCAGCATGGGGTGATGTAACAAACTGAAGCAGTGTTCATCCTAAGACACCTGTCATGTCATACACACACACACGTGCGCCCGCACACGCACACATATACACACACACACACCGATAGGGCAGCACATATGGAAAATGAGAGATGCATTCCTTTCCCCCTCCCACTCAGCCAGAAGACAAACCAACCATTTCCAAAGACAACCGTAAAGCTGTCACTCAGTGCTCCAGAGTGCTCTCTTCTTGGTGTTCTGAGTGTTACTGTTATAGACAGTTTCATACAATGTTATGAAATGCAAGGACAATACCACACAAACCGCTGTGCAAAGGTGCATTACTGTCTGACATGATCTCCACCATATCAAATGCCTTTGACCTAAGATGACATAGCCCTGCTAAGTGTGTATGTGTGTGAGATGACATAGCCCTGCTAAGTGTGTATGTGTGTGAGATGACATAGCCCTGCTAAGTGTGTATGTGTGTGAGATGACATAGCCCTGCWAAGAGTGCATGTGTTTGAGATGACATAGCCCTGCTAAGTGTGTATGTGTGTGAGATGACATAGCCCTGCTAAGTGTGTATGTGTGAGAGATGACATAGCCCTGCTAAGTGTGTATGTGTGTGAGATGACATAACCCTGCTATGTGTGTATGTGTGTGAGATGACATAGCCCTGCTATAGCCTCTGCTAAGAGTGTATTGTTGTGGTGAAGATGACATAAGCCTGCTAAGTGTGTATTGTGTCTGCGATGAGCATAGCCCTGCTAAGTGTGGGTGTAATTGAGAAAAATTCTCTAGCTTGTCTAAATGTCTGTTTTCATTATTACAAACGTTAACCATAATGTTTCCTCCTCTCACTCTCCATAGTAAAGAAGTGGGTCACAGTTTCCACATACACACACAACACACACACACACACACACCACACACACACACACACACACACACACACACACACACACACACAACACACACACACACACACACACACACACACACACACACACACACACACACAATCACCTACACATACACATACACATACAACATACACGCACACGCACACGCACACGCGCACACACACACACACACACACGCGCGCACACACACAACACACACACACACACGCACACGCGCGCACCACACACACACACACACACACACCACACACACATCATACACAGACCGCCTGGCGTGGAAAGACTCCCCAGAAGGACCATCATTAAGAGGGAACAGACGTGGCTCTGGACCTCAGAGAACCATTCAGCACATACAGGGGGCTTGGTTCCAATGCCAAAGGCATGAGGAGTGTAAACATCACATAAAACGAGAGGATGAGAGGGAGGAGGATAGACAGAGATGAAAACACAACTGAAGTTGCAGTTTATTTTCCCTCTTCCTCTCTGGAACCATCCATTGACATTCCCATGAGGAACATCAGTTTCCTTGTTTCTCTTTTCCTTGCCTTTCCCAAACCACTGTAACCTTAGACCAGACTGCTCTAATACTAATCCGATTATTCTTAATGAGTAGTGAATTTTATTACATTTTGAAGAGGTGGTGAACTATAGTTTCATACCACAGCCGCTGTGGAGGGCCAGGAGTCTGGTAAATATAAGACCAGGTTCACTGTAATAAATCCCAACTCTGCCACTGCTACCCTGTGGTGACATGTGACAGTGCAGCAAAGTCCACACCTATTTGAACAGCACTGAGTGGACCCATGTTGGCCTTCTCCCAGTGAGGAGTGACTGACAATATATTTTCATAGGAAATCCATGAGGAAATAAAAGGATCAGGCAGTTTAATGTAAACCAGTCTTCAGGCAGTTCTTTCAGTTATTGTTCATGGTGGTACAGTCAGATCTGGATTGGCCTGCTTTGTTGTATTGCAATTGCGATGCACTGCGCTCCACATAGAGTCACTAACAAATCAAAGTCACAGTGTTTAGAAATCACAGCAAACAGTATCCTATCTATTCTCTGTCTGGTCTGTCTGTCCTGTCCTGTCTTGTCTGTCTGTCTGTCCTGTCTGTCTGTTTCTGTCTGTCTGTCTGTCTGTCTGTCTGTCTGTCTGTCTTGTCTGTCTGGTCTCGTCTGTCTGTCTGTCTGTCCGCTTGGTCCTGTCTGTCTGTCTTACA
>NW_019942711.1:211616-212843 GCF_002910315.2 Salvelinus sp. IW2-2015 | reverse complement strand
AGAAGCAGAGGGTCAGTGTGTGAATCTGTTTGAGAGCGTGTGACGGCGTGAGAAAAACAGTACGCTGCTGCAGTAACAGGCTTAAAAGTGGTCATGCCCCACTGACCCTCTGAACATAGGTCACAGGGGTGTTCTATCAGAAACAAGTCTTTCTCAAGGTTTTTTCACTCATCTCATTAACAGTGGTTACAGCATGCCCCTCGTCTACAACAGTGAATGATGATGAATGCCAAAACAAAGTGTGATCAGCATGCATACGGCTGGTCGCGCTGCAGAGAAGGCAGAGAGGGGGAGGTCAGTGTGGTGTATTGATCTGTTCCCTCTGAGGTGTCAATGTATAGGTGGAGTTATGGGACAAACAGGGCCTTACGAGWGGACGCTCCCCTCCAATCCATCTACAGGAGACGAGATTAAGTGCAGAGACTGCTCGTAATACAAACATGAATCTGTCTGCGTAGTGTCTCATGCAATCTACACTGCGTGTACAAAACATTAGGAACACCTTCCCAATGTTGAGTTACACCCCCACAGCCTCAATTCGTCGAGGAATGGACTCTACAAGGTGTCGAAAACATTCCACAAGGATGCTGGCTCATGTTGACTCCAATTGCTTTCCACTTTCCACAATTGTGACAAGATGGCTGGATGTCCTTTGGGTGGTGGACCATTCTTTATACACACGTCAAACTATTGAGTGTGAAAAACCCAGCAGCGTTGCAGTTCTTGACACACTCAAACAGTTGCGCCCGGCACCTACTACCATACCCCGTTCAAAGGCACTTCATTATTTTGTCTTGACCATTCACCCTCTGAATGGCACACATACACAATTCATGTCTCAATGCTTAAAAAACATTATTCAACCTMTCTCCTCTCRTTCATCTACACTGATTTAAAGTGGGTTTAACAAGTGACKTCAATGATGTGATTGTAGCTTTCACCTGGATTCACCTGGTCAGTCTACAGTATGTCATGGAAAGAGCAGGTGTTCCTAATGTTTTGTACACTCAGTGTATCTTCCCTGTGTGTACACACAGACAGACACTCTAGAGCTATACTCTCAAATAAAGGTCACAACTCCGTGGGTGCTTAAATGTCACCACGTTTCTGTAGACATTAAGGTGTGTTGGGAGTGATGAAAATAAAGAGAGCGAGAGAGAGAGTGTGTGTGTGTGTGTGTGTGTGTGTGTGTGTGTGTGTGTGTGTGTGTGTGTGTGTGTGTGTGTG
>NW_019942711.1:164263-211371 GCF_002910315.2 Salvelinus sp. IW2-2015 | reverse complement strand
TGTGTGTGTGTGTGTGTGTGTGTGTGTGTGTGTGTGTGTGTGTGTGTCAGTGCACCTCTGTCGAAATCAGATCTGATTATTACTCATTGATTCTTTCTCTCTGTTCATCACTCCATTTTTCTCTGAGCCTGTCTGTCACGGAAAGGAAATTAAAAAATATACTRTTGGAAAGCGTAAAATGTCTACCGCCTCCCCCAGCCAAGTCATAGGCTGGATGGATGCCAAAAGAAGATGAAAAAGACAAGGAAAAAGCCTTGCTCCCCCACTCTCGTTTTATTGAAAACAAACTTCATCCATGTAACCATATGATATGCTCTGTTGTAGACAGAGTCAAATAATGTTACTGTTGTTTGTTTAGAGACACAGTAGACAGTATATAGGCAATCCCATTAAGAAAAGAATGGGAGGTAAGTTAGTATAGGCCTTGGCCCCATAGAGAGGGGTAACAGAGKTAGGTTGGCCTGACCTGCTGTTGTTAGGTCACAGGCTCTTTTGGAAGGCTGTGGTGCTGTCCATGGTCCTGATTTAGGTACTGGAGAAGAGGCAGTATAATGTTGTGTGGGACTTTTCTTCAGAAAATAGATGAATGGATAGCATCTCTTTGGCATGGCAGGACTCTCTAATGCAGTTACAACCTTTCGATCCTTTGCTAAGGAGTCCAGACACGGGCTCATCTGTCACCAATCCTGTCAACGCAGCAGGCCAGGGTGCTTAGCTAATTTGGAGGATTTTACATATCATGACATGGTATAAAAACACTGCAGATATTAGAGCAATGAAACAGATGCAGAGTTCAAGACAACTCAGAAACTTGTAAACTCATAGATAAATGTGAGTACATTTTTTGTGTCGCACTTCCTATTGGTTGATTCTGATACTTTCCAAGTGGGAAACTCGAACCTCACCTTTCTACAACAAGTTTCCAAGTCAGAAATGTTGGAGTTTCCGAGTTCCAAGGCAACTTGTCTTGAATACGACAAGAAGGTTAGAAGCATTGTKCTACATCAGATAGAGTGCCGAGTTCACCTGCACAAATGGTACTTTCAAGACAACTCGGAAACTAAAATTAGTTTAGAGTTAAAATTTGGGTCTGTTTATTGCGTAGAGCTTGATATTGGTAGATTTGTTTTCTGATACTTTCCAATTGGGAAACTCTGAGCTCATCTTTCCACAACGTGTTTCCAAGTCGGACATTTCTTTGTTTCCGAGTTCTGAGTTGTCTTGAATGCAGCATGATATCGGTTGCGGGACAAGCGTTGCATAGGAGTGGCGCCTCTTCAACCTCAGGAGGCTGAAGAAATTCGGCTTGTCACCAAAAGCACTCACAAACTTCTACAGATGCACAATCGAGAGCATCCTGTCGGGCTGTATCACCGCCTGGTACGGCAACTGCTCCGCCACAACCGTAAGGCTCTCAGAGGGTAGTGAGGTCTGCAGAACGCATCACCGGGGGCAAACAACCTGCCCTCCAGGACACCTACACCACCGATGTCAAGGAAGGCCTAAAGATCATCAAGGACAACAACCACCAAGCACTGCCTTGTTTCACCCGCTATCATCCGAGGCGAGGTCAGTACAGGTGCATCAAAGCAGGGACCGAGAGACTGAAAAACAGCTTCTATCTCAAGGCATCAGACTGTTAAACAGCCACCACTAACATTGTAGCGTGCCGCTGCCAACCATACTGACTCAACTCAGCCCATTTAAAAATGGGAATTGATGGAATTGGTAAAAATGTACACTAGTCCACCTTAAACAATGCACTTTAATCAATATGTTTACAATACCCTACATTACTCCATCTCAAATATGTATATGTATATACTGTACTCTATAATCATCTACTGCACTGCATCTTAATGTATAACATGTACCACTAGCCACTTTAAACTATGCCACTTTATGTTTACATACCCTACAGTACTCATCTCAATATGTATATACCGTACTCTATACATCTAACTGCATCTTGCCTATGCCGTTCGTACATGCACTCATTCCATTATCTTTATGTACATATTCTTTATCCCTTTACACTTGTGTGTATAAGGTAGTAGTTGTGGAATTGTTAGGTTAGATTACTTGTTGTTATTACTGCATTGTCGGAACTAGAAGCACAAGCATTTCGCTACACTCGCATTAACATCTGCTAACCATGTGTATGTGACTAATAAAATTTGATTTGATTTGATTTGACATAAAACAATGGGTTAGTTATGCCGCGTTCAAATCATGTCGGGGACTCGTAAATATATCCTTCCTACTGGGAAAAATGCACGTGTATGATGGTATGATGTCTGGGCCCCGATCTTTCCAGCATGCTGAACTCTGCAATGCATTTCAACATTATACTGAACCATTTAAATAGTGTCTCTCCTAACTTTCCTTTTTTTCCTCCCAATAAACTACATGGATGAATAATAATACTGTTTTTTACTATTGAGCATGACATGTTAACGGACTATTTAAAAAAAAAAAAAAATTATGTTCTTCATGTAGGCCTGATGGACCTCGGGTGTTTTTGATATGGCCATCAGGCTGAGAATAACCAACCAACCATAACAAAGTGTAATAACATAGTAGAACCACAGGGTGGGAGTCTTCAGTTGGGCTTCAAACCGATGCGCCATGCTCTACCAACTGACACACACACACACACACACACACACACACACTCTTTATTTTCATCACACCCAACACACCTGAATGAAACATGGTGACATTAAAGCACCCAGGTTGGTGTGACCTTTATTTACAGCCTAACATTATTTATTTTTTAAATCCTCAGCAATCTACACACAATACCCTATCATGACAAAGCAAAAACAGGTTTACATTTTCGTTGCAAATGTATTAAAAACTAATGTGTTTAGACTCTTCTATGAGACTCAAAATTTAGCTCAGATGCATCCTGRTTCCATTGATCATCCTCGAGATGTTTCTACAACTGGATTGGAGTCCACCTGTGGTAAATTCAATTGATTGGACATGATTTGGAAAGGCACACACCTGTCTATATAAAGGTCCCACAGATGACAGTGCATGTCAGAGCAAAAACCAAGCCATGAGGTCGAAGGAATTGTCCGTAGAGCACCGAGACAGGATTGTGTCGAGGCACAGATCTGGGGAAGGGTTCCAAAACATTTCTGCAGCATTGAAGGTCCCCAAGAACACAGTGGCCTCCATCACTCTTAAATGGAAGAAGTTAGGAACCACCAAGACTCTTCCTAGAGCTGGCCGCCCGGCTAAACTGAGCAATCGGGGGAGAAGGGCCTTGGTCAGGGAAGTGATTGTCACTCTGATAGAGCTCTAGAGTTCCTCTGTGGAGATGGGAGAACCTTCCAGAAGGACAACCATCTCTGGAGCACTCCACCAATCAGGCCTTTATGGTAGAGTGGCCAGACGGAAGGCACTCCTTAGTAAAAGGCACATGACAGCCCGCTTGGAGTTTGCCAAAAGCCACCTAAAGACTCTCAGACCATGAGAAACAAGATTCTCTGGTCTGATGAAACCAAGATTGAACACTTTGGCCTGAATGCCAAGCGTCACTTCTGGAGGAAACCTGTCACCATCCCTACGGTGAAGCATGGTGGTGGCAGCATCGTGCTGTGGGGATGTTTTTCAGCGACAGGGACTGGGAGACTAGTCAGGATTGAGGCAAATGATGAACGGAGCAAAGTACAGAGAGATCCTTGATGAAAACCTGCACCAGAGRGCTCAGGACCTCAGACTGGGGCAAAGGTTCACCTTTCAACAGGACATCAACCCTAAACACACAGCAAAGAGTTGCTTCGGGACAAGTCTCTGAATGTCCTTGAGTGGCCCAGCCAGAGCCCGAACTTGAACCCGATTGAACATTTCTGGAGAGACCTGAAAATAGCTGTGCAGCAACGCTCCCCATCCAACCTGACAGAGCTTGAGAGGATCTGCAGAGAAGAATGGGAGAAACTCCCCAAATACAGGTGTGCCAAGCTTGTAGCATCATACCCAAGAAGACTCGAGGCTGAGTAATGGGTCTGAATACTTATTTAAATTTCATATTTCCYTTTTATACCTGTTGTTGTTTTGTCATTATGGGGTATTGTGTGTAGATTAAGTAAAAAAAACGATTACATTTTTTTTTAAATAAGGCTGTAACCTACAAAAATGCGTAAAAAGTCAAGGTGTCTGAATACTTTCCAAAGGCACTGTATGTAGAGTTGTAGTTTTCTTTTTTTGATCATATAAAGTATGTAACGCTATCAATATTCTGTCATTTCACACAATATTTTTCAGATCATTTCTAGGGTCCAGTCTTCAGGAAGTAATACTCAGGCCACATTCTGTTGGCCTGGAATTCCAATCAGTCTGTATTTCACTTGTCATTGTGTGAGAGGTCAGGTTGTGTGTGGCCTCTCTTAGCTTACATAATCACACTACACAGCCTCTGCAAAGCAACACAGACTACACTAATATTTTTTGATTTGTTTGGAAATTCAAAAGGGATTAGTATTTTGAGTTGTCMTCCTCTTTAGTTGTCCACAACTCTTAAACCAATCAGAAAACCAAAACAAAAGCTTAAGAAATGGATCAGTGGATCAAAGCAAAGAATGTTTTGCAATTAGCGAGACAACAAGGATCGTTACACTGTTTGCCAACTCTAGGACTGGTTCCCGGCAACCTCGCGGTTAATTAAAAACAACAGTTCACAGCAATGCAAATCTCTGTCCCCCATTTCATTGGTCCCTGAATAGCTCCAACACAAAGGATATCATTATTCACCTTCTAATTGCCAAAAGGAAATTGTTTCTGTCTGCCTCTCGCCCCCTTATCCTCGTAAATAAGTGCATTGTGAACGGCCCCTGATTATGAAACTGTCTGGTGAATTTGGGCCCATGTGAGGCAAATGTGTAGAATCCTCCTCCTGCCAATAGGATGATATGAATCTAGGCATTCTATAGGTCTACTATATGTTATTGCTCCATTAAGCTCCATCCTTTTCTTCTATTAATAAGACCTTGAATAATACTTGTACAAAGGATATAATAGACTCAAGTAGAGCACACCAATGCTACCAAACCCAATAATGGATCAGAATGTCATTATCTTATTGCCATATCTTATTGTCATATCTCATTGTCATATCTTATTGTTATATAATTTCAGGTTCTTGTTTTTAGGCAATCGTATCTAGGCCACAAGGAACTCCATCTGCTGTGAWGAGGCCAAAAGGCTAGTGACGACACAGGGAGTCTGGGGCAGGGATTAGTTGGCACCCCGGGTCTGAGGGGGAGAGAGATTACAGGACAAGAGAACAGGACAGGATGAGCACTGGGCAAAGTGTCTGTTTGGATCTCTATTTTCACTAACATACAGTAGGTCACACAGGCCCAAACATCAAAACAAACATTGAAACAAATGTATGCCTCATTGGGGGGAAAAAATGGAGTGCAGATTTTGCTGCAAGTGGCAGATTGAAGTTATTTGTGGGGCAATGGTTGTCAGCAGGGAGATGTATTCCAATGCTCTCAGCATATCATACAGTATCAAATCTCATRCTTCACCTCCCCTTCACACAAAGCCCTGACCTCTGGGTTTGTGGGAGGAGGGGAGGACAGGTGACTCAGCACTTGACGAGCCGATGCACTTATACCAAGGACAACGCTGCGCCCAACACGTTCATATAGGACCCAAATCAATTTGAATGAATCCACTGACAACCATATCCTGGTGTTTTTCAAGTAACTGGTGCTTGATACAGATGACAGTACGTTTGATACAGAATGACACTACCTGGACATAATATGCTCAGGCCCAAATCATTTAAATGTCATTCATATTACATGGTACACATAACTGGATGGGAATACCTCACACATATCTTTCTAATGTATATGATCTATTATTGTGTGGTGGTGTGTGTGTGTGTGTGTGTGTGTGTGTGTGTGGTGTGTGTGGTGTGGTGTGTGTGTGGTGTGTGTTGTGTGTGTGTGTGTGTGTGTGTGTGTGTGTGTGGTGTGTGTGTGTGGTGTGTGTGTGTAATATGGATTACCAGCAAGGGGAGGTCGGGGGAGGAGGTGGGGGAGGTGGCCAGGAGCTTAGATGTCCTTCGGTTAAACCAGTGAGAAACTATCGTGCTGCCCCTGGGAAGAAGTGGTCATAACAAGCAGTCAGCCAGGAGGAAGAGCTGCGTAGAGTGGTGCTGATTCAACGACGATTCCAAAGCTGAGGAGACACGTCGCACAAGACCAAGCAGAATCAATAGGAAAACGGTTTCTCCCACCGACAGGTAGGCTAAGGCAGGCGAGGCGTAAAGTATTTTTGTCGATAGTGGAAAATAAACAAATGGACACAGATWGCAAACTACGCAGTTGGGATGTTGTGGTGTGAAATCTTGTCATTCCCGTTATTTTGTTTAAAGCTAATCAAACATGGTTTTACAGTAGCCTATCTTTGCATTTGTTCAAGTATTAATTATTTTCTCGTCAAATTATTAGTTGATAGTTTAGTTTATCGGGCATGGTCATCGTTTTACTGAAAGAAAGTCAGTCATTTGTAGGTTTGTAGCTGATAATCTCAAGTAGTCTACATACAGACGACCTACAATAAGTAGCCTACATTGTTATACATCTAACAAAGCGATTAGTAAACTCTGAAATGTGTTAAACATGTCTGTAACTCATTTTCTATKAAATACTTAAACGGAAGTTCATAAGAAAATACCACATTTAGGATTTAATCAGGTATTGTTATGCATGCCTAGCGTTATCCAATGGCTAGATAGGCTATAGCTTAATATTTCACAGGCTGTGTCATACATCACACCAATCCTTGAACCTCCTTAATTAGGCTAGATGCTCCATGGCACGTCATTGAATACAAACTATGTTATGAACAGACTAGACCGTTTTTGATCAGTGGTGGTTGATCTTACTCCCTTTTTGAGGGAAACATTCTCTTTAGTGCTATAGGCAATAGGGACACATTCTCTTTAGTGCTATAGGCAATAGGGAAACATTATCTTTAGTGCTATAGGCAATAGGGAAACATTCTCTTTAGTGCTGTAGGCAATAGGGAAACATTATCTTTAGTGCTGTAGGCAATAGGGAAACATTCTCTTTAGTGCTATAGGCAATAGGGACACKTTTTCTTTAGTGCTATAGGCAATAGGSAAACATTCAAATGTCACATTATTTAAAAAACTGGTCTTCATATTGTATGGTTCACTGAACCCGCTTGTCTCCCGCTCCGCTGTCCAAGGTCCTGATTATAGCCGGCTAGCTGAACGTATCGCAGGTTGAAGAAATGGCTATCACGTCAAACTCCCTGCCGTTGGTCTGTGCATATTTAGCGGCTACCCTGATTGGTCGCATTTTGTGTTTGGAGGGGGCGTGTCTACAGGACGGTAGACAGAAGGCCACGCCCAGCCAGGAACCTCACCTGAAAGAGTGCACAATCTATGCTGAGAGTGAGTGAGAGCACTGTGCTTTTTAAAGACAACAACATGCATCCTCAAACCATGATAAAGAGAGAAAACTGCTGTTGGAAGTTTACTATCTAAATCCTCAAGCCTCCTATGAGATGATGTGTCTCCCCATGGTCATAATCTATCCATATCTGTTCTCTCATCAGATGCATGTTGTTCAGAGGTTGACATCCAGGACCTTAATCCCATGACCAGTGAGAAGAACAGCCCCTGGGACAAGTGTGGGAAACTGAGCCCGAAGTAAGTCTGCATTTTACAGCGGCCTTTGATCATGACTAGCTGATATAACCAATATTTTCAATCTATCACATCAAAGCCAATAGCCAATAGCCAACAGAGACAAAAGCATTGCACTGCTGGAGCAAAGAGAGAGTTACATGCTGTGGTCCACCCTCTCTCTCATCTATTTCTATGTCCAGGTGTGAGGACTTCCTGAAGCGTGTGACCTGTTTCTACCGTTGTTCCCCTGATGCAGCACGCTGGCCACACTCTCACCTCCAGTCCTCCATGCAGGCCGTGCCACTGTGCCACAGCTTCTGCCGTGACTGGTGAGCTCACTACAATAATCTAGGGTCCCCAATTTAAACTGTACTGAAGGCTCTGCGCTAATCACATCATCCAGCAGTATCAAATGTTGATCTGTCATCTGGTCATTGCAACATAACATTTTTCTTCAGGTATGAGGCCTGCAGGATGGACATGACATGTGCTCGTAACTGGGCCAGAGACCCCAGAGGACAGAACTGCACTGGGAACTGTGTGCCGTATCAGCAGGTAGGCTGTTGATTAAATGGGCAGCAGCCAGTCTCATGGGAGGGAGCCATGTTGAGTTGGCTGTAATGCTGTGTTGAGCTGTGTTTTAACTTTGCTAAAAATATATTTTTCAAAAAGAGATATTTAGACTCAATGATTCATTTCTTTGAGGAAGTTAAGAACCGTCCTAGTCTCTTTCTCCAGCTGTGTCTCTTATGATAGAGCTGTAGGAAGATATAGAAGCCTGACATGCAAGGCTAGGTTAGCAAAGAATCATGGTAGTATAGCTGAGTCAGTGTTAGTTGTACTGGTACTGCTGGTCTCAGTGGTCAGTGAGGGGTTAAGGACACAGAGCCTGGCTCAGTGGAATAAAGGAGGGGCTCTGCCAGGGGCGGATTGGGACCAGAAATCGGCCCTGGCATTTCTAACAAACCTGCAAATTTTTTCCCTTGAGGGCCCCACACCTGCCAATTTTTTTCTTTGAGGCCCCCAAACCGGCCCATTTCTTTCCTCGAGGCCCCCACACCGGCCCATTTCTTTCCTCGAGGCCCCCACACCGGCCCATTTCTTTCCTCGAGTCCCCCACACCGGCCCATTTCTTTCCTCGAGGACCCACATTGGCCCATTTCTTTCCTCGAGGCCCCCATTATTAGCCAGATAATGATGATTTTGCACAAAAAAATCCAAGTTAGACAGGCCCACTGTGATAAAAAATGGTCCAGCCTGTCTGGCATTTGCTCAGAATGCCAGATGGCCAGTCCGCCCCTGGGCTCTGCTCTGTACTGCTCCACTGGACAGAGGAGGATATAAAAAYAGGCAGAGTGACCCAGGGCTTGTGCACAGCTGGGACCAACTGTGAACCTCCCAGTCACACACAAACATGCACGCACACCAGAGGAGGCTGATGGGAGGAGATGTATGGGGATGTGCTCATTGTAATGGCTGTATTGGAATGAATGGAATGGTACCAAACACATCAAACACATGGAAAAACAACGGTTCCATTGATTCCATTCCAGCCATTACAGTGAGCCCGTCCGCCTATAGCTCCTCCCACCAGCCCCCTCTGACACACACACGCACACACATAATCCGTGGTTGGATGTGATGATGAGAGGTGACAGGAGTGTGTGTATGTTTATGTGGAAGAGGCAGGTCAGGGAACCACAAATATACCAAATAAAAACGTAATTATTGTYAGGCCATTCAATTAAAGTTAAGCTGTTCTGAATATGAGGGTCCTGCTACACAGAGACCTCCAAAAGACCCCATAAGGAGGAGTCAGAATGTTTGAACAAAACAACTCACATCTAATAGAAATATTGTTTACACAATAACAATATTTTCACAGATTTATGCTATTCATTAGTTTGACCCTTTGCATAAGAGCAACTGACTTTGGAACTCAAATGAGGTTGGAAGCAATTTGTGTCCAGGCATTATAATGACGGCTCTTTTAATGATCGTCAGCTGTTCAAAAAACAATTATTTTAACATAGTCTGAGGTAAACAGTTTGTAGGTTAGACTGGAATGTTCCGTTTGATTCCTCATCAGACAAAGGAATTGTGAAGCTAACTGCACCTCACCCATTCACATGTCCTCCCTAATCGAGCTGACAATGCTTCAGTCTGCCTCAGGGCCACTGTACACAGCACAGTGTCCCCAAATATATACACGGAAACACATACACACAAACAAACACATGCACATTGTGTACTCACATATAGGCTACACACACACACACAAACAAACACATGCACATTGTGTACTCACATATAGGCTACACACACACACAAACAAACACATGCACATTGTGTACTCACATATAGGCTACACAACACACAACAAACAAACACATGGCACATCTGTACTCACATATAGGGTACACACACACACAAACAAACAACATGGCACATTCGTACTCACATATAGGCCTCACAAGCAACACAAAACCGACTGCACATTCTGTACTCACATATAGGCTCACACCAACACAAACAAACACATGCACATTCTGTACTCACATATAGGCTACACACACAAACAAACACATGCACATACTGCATTCACACATAAGCTAGACGCACACAAAAACTATTTGTACATGGCACACAACAATACTGTACCACCACGTACAAACCATCAAAACGTCCCCCTGGCCTTCTCCCTGCTCCTCTCTGGCCTTTCTCCCTCGTCATTGTTGGCTCCTTCGCATCGCCTCCCTGGCCACGCAATGTGCTGGGGCTTTCTTAACATCAATTCAACAAGGAAACCAACACTCTCTTCACGCCTCTCCACTCAAACACTGGGTCTGAAGTGGGCAGTGACTCTGCACTACAGCACAGACTGGCACGCTGTGTTGCGATAACAGCAGGTTGACAGTTTTTGGGATGAATCTTATCCTTAAGGCAGAATGAGCGATTTCCTCTAGATCCAGCCAACGGCAAAAGTAAATATTTTCTATATTGTAAAAATTAATGAAAACAAATGTAAGGTTAGGGTTAGGCACTAGGGTTAGGCACATGACCATGGGCCGCCCCAGGGAGAGGAGGCTAGTAATAAGACCAGCTTAGTAAGCTATCTGCTGCACAGCAACAGCGCTTATCCTTCTAATAAACAGTGAATATGAGCAGTGCTTCCTAAATGTTCTGGGTGACTCATTCACTCCTTAATCCTCAGACTGACAGGATGAGAGAGGGGGAGAGAGGAGAGAGGAGAGGGGGAGAGGAGAGAGGAGAGAGGGAGGAGAGAGGCGAGATGGAGAGGGGGAGGGAGGGAGGGAGAGAGGAGAGGGGGAGAGAGAGAGGGGAGAGGAGGAGGAGAGAGGGAGGGGGAGAGAGGAGAGAGGAGAGGGTCCAAAAGTAGGCTACATGAAAAGTGTATACTGTGTGAACACACTAGGCGGGTCAGGTGCAGGAGGCAGAAAGTTCAGAATAGCGCTTTAATCGCACAGGGAAAGTAGCCTCCTCCCCGAAACTGGGCGTAATCAAACAATGCCCAAACCAGATAACTAAACAACACGCACTACACACGTCAACACAGTGGGAAAATAATCAGCTGCCAAAGAGCAGGCGGGCCTACCGGCTTAAATAGCCCACCTCAAATCTAAACAAGAAACAGGTGAAACAGAAATCAGACAAAACCAACAAGAAAGGGAAAAGGGATCGATGGAGCTAGTAGGCCGGTGACGACGACCGCGAGCACCACCCGAACAGGAAGAGGAGCCACCTTCGGTAGAAGTCGTGGACAGTACCCCTCCCCCCCCGACGCGCGGCGGCTCCGCCAGTGCGCCGCGCCCGGCCTGGAGGACGACCCGGTAGGGCGAGGCGCAGGGCGATCCGGATGGAGGCGATGGAAATCCCTCAGCAGTGACGGATCCAATATGTCCCCACGGTACCAGCACCTCTCCTCCGGACCGTACCCTCAGGTCCACGAGGTATGGCAGGCCCCTCTCCCCGCCGTCTCGAGTCAGAATAGCACGTACTGTGTACGACGGGGACCCTCGATGTCCAGGAGGGGGCAGAGGGACCTCCGGCACCTCACTTCTTGCAGGGCCAGCTACACCGGCTGAAGAGGACACATGAAACGAGGGGTTTAATACTGATAATAGGAAAGGGAGTTTGTAATCTATAACACACCTCGTTTTATCCTCCTCAGTGATTTGAGGCCCCACACACTGCGTGCCCAGCTTCGGCAGGGCAAGCGGTAGGGGTAGGTTTCGGGTCTAGAGCCAGACCTGTCCCCGGTACGAACACGGGGCCTCACTGCGGTCCACCTCACTGCGGTCCACTGCTTGCTTGAGGGATTCCTGACGGCCCTCCAGGCTCCTTTGGGCTGACCCACTCCTCCACCGCAGAGCTTCGGTCTGACTCTGCATGCCACGGCGGCCAGGACCGGCTGGTAGCCCAACACCATTGGAATTGGGAGACATGTTCGTGGAGGAGTGGCGAGTGAGTTCTGGGCCAACTCCGCCCATGGTACGTACCTTGACCACTCCCCTGGCCGGTCCTGGCAATACGACCGCAGAAACTACCCCCACCTCCTGGTTCACTCTCTCCACCTGCCATTACTCTCGGGATGATAACCAGAGGTCAAGCTAACCGAGACCCCAGACGCTCCATAAACGCCCTCCACACTCGACGTGAATTGGGGACCCCGGATCAGAGACGATGTCCCGGCACCCGTAGTGCCGGAAGATGTGGGTAAATAGAGCCTCCGCAGTCTGTAGTGGGCCGTAGGGAGACCGGGCAATGGGAGGCAGACGTGCAGGACTTAGAAAACCGATCCACAACAACCAGAACCGTGGTGTTCCCCTGAGACGGGGGAAGATCGGTAAGGAAGTCCACCGACAGGTGAGACCACGGCCGTTGTGGAACGGGGAGGGGCTGTAACTTCCCTCTAGGAAGGTGCCTAGGAGCCTTACTCTGGGCGCACACTGAACAGGAAGAGACATAGAACCTCACGCCCCTAGCCAAGGTGGGCCACCAGTACTTCCCCCTAAGACCCCGCACTGTCCTCGCCACACCAGGATGACCCGAAGAGGGTAGTGTGTGCGCCCACCGAATCAATTGATCACGAACACCAAGCGGCACGTACGCACGACCAGTAGGACATTGTGGAGGCGCAGGTTCCACCCGTAACGCCCGCTCAATGTCCGTGTCCACCTCCCATACCACCGGTGCCACCAGCCTAGATGCTGGAAGGATGGSAGTAGGATCGATGGGCCGATCCTCCGTGTCATAGAGACGGGACAGCGCGTCGGCSTTAGTGTTCAGGGAGCCTGGTCTATACGAGATGGTGAACCTAAATCGGGTGAAGAACATGMCCCAACTTGCCTGACGCGGATTCAGTCTCCTAGCTGCCCGGATATACTCCAGATTCCGGTGGTCAGTCCAGATGAGAAAAGGGTGCTTAGCCCCCTGAAGCCAGTGTCTCCACACCTTCAGGGCCTTTACCACAGCCAACAACTCCCGGTCCCCCACATCATAGTTACCCTCCGCCGGACCGAGCTTCTTCGAAAAGAAAGCGCAGGGGCGGAGTTTCGGTGGTGTACCCGAACGCTGTGATAGCATGGCACCCACCCCAGCCTTGGACGCGTCCACCTCCACTCTGAACGCTAAAGAGGGGTCCGGGTGTGCCAATATGTCTCCATAGCCAACGTCTCCTCCTGGGACAATGGGTACACGTGACTCCTGGGAAGCGCAGCGTTAACCTGGAGGTTTATCGCACAATCCCCCTGTCGATGAGGTGGTAATTTAGTCGCCTTCTTCTTACAGAAGGCGATAGCCAAATCGGCATACTCAGTGGGAATGCGCACAGTGGACACCTGGTCTGGACTCTCCACCGACGTGGCACCAATGGAAACTCCCAACTTGAGGGCGAGTCCGCGATCCATAAAGTTCCCAGCTGCACCTGAATCGACTAGTGCCTTATGCTGGGAAGAGGGAGAAAAATCAAGGAAAATAATTTATACAAACATGTGACCAACAGGSGGCTCTGGGTGAGTTTGATGCTGACTCACCTGGGGTGACCGAGAAGTGTTCTGCCTGCCCTCTCGACTCCCAGAGGGACTCCTCCAGCACCAGTCGACCGTGTGTCCTCTCCAACCACAGCTGGTGCAGGAGGAGCCTCCTCCTCCGGTACCGGGTGAAGTGCGTGTGACGTCTCCTCCCCGCTTGACCGCGGCGGCTCCGAGTGCGCCGACCCCGGCCTGAGAGGAGACGACCCGGGGGCGCAGGCAGGCGATCCGGAATGAGGCGATGCGGAAATCCCTCAGCGTGACGATCCAATATGTCCCCACCGGGTACGTTCAGCACCTCTCCTCCGAGCGTACCCTCCCCAGTCACGAGGTATGGCAGGCCCTCACCGCCGTCTCGAGTCAGAATGCACTACTGTTACGAGGCCTCCGTCGATGTCCATGTAGGGGCAGAGGGACCTCCGCACGCTTGCAGCTTCTGTTCTGCCAGGGACCAGACTAGCAAGACGGTGCGGCTAAGAAGAGGACACATGGAAAGAGGGGTAATACTGATAATAGGAAGGAGTTGTAAATCTATAACACAACCTCGGTTTATCGCTCCCGTGTTTGATGGCCCCACATCACTGCGCGCTCCATGCTCCGGCAGGTGCAGCGTAGGGGATAGGTTTGTGTTGTTTTGTTCGAGAGTCCAGACCCTGCCCCGGTACGAACGGGGCTCACTGCAGGTCCCCTCACTCGGCCACCTGCTTGTTGAGGGGATTCCTGACGGCCCTCCAGGTCTCCTTTGGAAAGCTGCACCCACTCCTCCACCGCAGAGCTTCGGTCCTGACTCTATTGCCACGGCCCGCCAGGACGGCTGGTAGCCACACGCTATTATATTATGGATTACATTGTGTGGACGTGTGTTGTGGGGGAGAATGGGATTTGAGTTCTGGGCCAACTCCGCCCATGGTACGTTACCCTTGACCACTCCCCTGGCCGGGTCTCTGGGCAAGACGAGCGCGTCAAAATACTCCACTCCTGGTTTCACGTCTTCCAACCTGTCCCATTACTCTCGGACGATGATACCGGGTCAAGCTAACCGAACCCCAAGACGGCTCCATAACAGCCTCTCGCACATGACTCGGGACGTGAATGGGGACCCGGATCAAGAGACTATGTCCCCGGCCCCCGTAGGCCGGAAGATGTGGTAAATGGAGCCCCGCAGTTCTGTAGGGCCGTAGTGAGACGAGGCAATGGAGGAGACGGCAGGGATTCCAAGAAACAGGTGAAACAAATCAGACAAAACCAACAGAAAAGGGAAAAGGGATCGATGGCAGCTAGTAGGCCGGTGACGACGACCGCCGAGCGCCACCCGAACAGGAAGAGGAGCCACCTTCTGTAGAAGTCGTGACATACTGTTAATATAATTGTCTGTTAGATTGGGTTTTCAGTTAATTTATGTAAATAACAAAGCTCATCTGCATTGCTTGGGGTACAGGAAAARTCTCAGCAACAAAGAGTGATCCAATTAAGATCCTACATCTGTAAATGTGTAGACCCATGGTGTCACTACCATTCTACTAATAAGCTTTTCCAATATCAAGCTTTTCTGAGAAATGTAGACTTAATTATGTTTTTTTTGGCCCTAAAACCTGAATTTGGATTAAAGTGAAGGMGAAAACATATTTATTTCTCTCTATCAGCTGGCTTTTAGATGACAGATGAGCAGAAGTGTGCTGCTCCCCGTGTCTCTAAAAGCCTTTCTCTGTATGATGAGGGCACTAATGGATGGGAGAGAGAGGGGTGGGAGTGGCAGCTGCTGCCTGGCAAAGGCTTTGTTTTGTTTTTTCAAAAAAGGTACATCTTTGTGTAATCAAAAGTCCCAATTTAAACGAGTGCCTTAATCAGAGGTATACTTTGCAACACACAGAAAAAATAAGGGTCATATTGAATCTAATGTCAAACTACATCTCCAATGATTTGCTCTTTGCTACCACAGATGTACCAGCACGGCCGGGACCTGTGTGAGAGCCTGTGGGGGGACGCCTTCATGACAGTGGAGGATGAGGAGGAGGAACGGGAGGGGGGTGAGAGTATTAGCAATGGTAATGGTGGACGTCCCTGTGGATGCCTGACCCTCAGCCCCTCGGACAGGGAGGTGATCGCTGCCCTCAGGGCCCTGGAGGAAGACCCAGAGGAGCTGGACACCACCAAGAGTGGCTTGCCTCAGTACCGTGCCCCSTGCCACACYCAGCCCCAGACCAAGCCTGCKACACTGCCCCCGCAGGCGCGGAGYAGCAACGGCAACATTGTGATGCGGAAACGCTCGGTCGTGGTGGATGATGTGGAGGGTAGTGGGAGTGGGCTGTAGATGAACTGACATAATCTGATCTCTGAATCTGTAGCACTGTCCCCAAGCTGGGGTTGTCATATCTTGCTCCTATAACTAACCTTACCTCACATACTGTACCTCTCATGACACACCATTATAACCCATCAATCAAATGTTGCTTAGAGACGCTCCATATTTTGATGTAATACCAAACATAGAAATCATTATGACATGACATGCCTTCAACACTGTGTAAATAATGTACGAATAGTGACATTGACCGTAACATTATTCTGAAAGGTAAAACAATCAACAGCTAACATCAAAGTGTATGACATCATGTTGTATTACAGTCTGTTGTTACATGGTACTTGGCCCAGGGACTGCAGTTGAAAATTAGCCGGCTGACTAAAACTTTTATACAGTAATAATGTTGATTAATGTCCACTGTCCCTGTAAAAGTAAATGTAATAAAGTAAAGTAGTTGCTAAAACAGGTGACACCATTCATGATCGCCATCAATGTTTGGCATGTATGCTCATTATAAACATATGTAGTCTTGCAGCTACATTAGTAGGCCTACAAATGAAAATATCTATCATCTTGTGAGGCGCCTGGGACTGCCTCGGTGCATATCATACTGCAGAGTTGTATTTACTCATCAGTAGACTGCAGTAGTTTCTAAACTGTATTGTGTAACTTTGCCATCAGACTAGGCATACAGGAGATATACGTATCCATACTGAAGCGTCCAAAATTCCTCTATTCCTCAATCCTAAACACCTTTTTTAGACATACCTGTAGAACTGTCAACACGCTTGGCATATTTTACTATCGTGATATAACGTAATGTACTACTGTTTTCATGTCATGAAATGTTTGATAGTGGAGGAGGGAGGTAGGGTGTTTGTGATGGTGGTGCACAGCCACATCATTAGAGTGGTTGCCATCCTGCAACCATAGGAGTCAGCTGTAAAAATGATGAAGATTTCTTTATAGCTGGAGGAAGTCTTGAATTTCAGAAAGAGAATCTGCGCAAAGGACAGACTTAGACTGCTGATGTAGAAACATGACTCATGCCAGTAAGGCTTTTGTGTTAGTTTGATAATGCATCGGAACTCTATTCAGGCAATGTCATTCAAGATGCTGTGAAGTAGAATTAGAGCCAAACTCTATAGAATGTCTATAGAATGGAGGACCAAAAGGGAACCTGTTTGTCTGAGTGTGACATGAATACCTATTTGGTGTTCTTTTGTTTCTTGATATCCTCAATAAACACTGGATTTCAAAATCATTCCATTGGTATTTTCTATTGTGTTGTTATTAGAGCCATTGCCAGATCAAAATACATAGCAAATATGTGTTCTGTGTTCTCCATATGCAGCACTGTCCAACCGTTTGACCTGTCACCTCAGGATAAGAACACTGTGTATTCCAAGGATGATGTCATCACCCAACATGGCCGCAGGGTCAGTCCACCTCTGACGTTCTCACCAGTCCAGCTCAAGCAGGCAGACAGCTTGACAGTTTGATTATGGGAGTGAATAAAAATAGTATATGTATTGTTCAAATTACAAATGGCGCCACATCAGAAGTTAAAGCCATCAATATGGTTGTTTTTGTGCCACTCAAATTAGTAGTATGAGAGTGTGTGTGCGCGCGCGTGCATACGTGCGTGTGTGCATATGTGCCTGCATGCATGCGTGTGTGTGTGTGTGTGTGTGTGTGTGTGCAATTGCAGCCTGCTCCACCCTCTTCAATTCTCCTGCCTAAAGTATAGACAGCAAAACACAGCCTGCTCCACCCTCTCCAATTCTCCTGCATATTATCAAGGCACACTCTCCATCCCTCCCTTCTTCTGTATAATTCCTAGGGTTGATAGATAATGTTTCTGCCCATGTACAGTACATTACGGGGATATTATAAATATGTACAAGCAACTGCCAAAATAATGGAAACACTTGAGTAAATGAGGGATTCAAAGGATATTGAAAGCAGATACTTCCACACAGGTGTGGTTCCTGAGTTAATTAAGCATTTAACATCCCATCATTCTGGGCAGGTCATTATTTTGGCTAGCATAGCTATGCCCCTATAGGATGACAATGCCCCTATCCACAGGGCACGTGTAGTCAATGAATGGTTTGATGAGCATGAAAATGATGTAAACTATATGCCATGGCCTTCTCAGTCAACAGACCTCATCCCAAATTGAACAGTTATGGGAGATTATGGAGTGGTGCCTGAGACAGCGTTTTCCACCACCATCAACAAAACACCAAATGATGGACTTTCTCGTGGAAGAATGGTGTTGCATCCCTCCACTTGAGTTCCAGACACTTGTAGAATCTATGCCAAGGTGCATTGAAGCTGCTCTGGCTCGTGGTGGCCCAAAGCCACTTACCTGTAGCTCTATATCATTTTAAACAGCGTATGAGCGTACACACACACACACACACACACACAGTAGGCTCTGACAGGCCTGTTTTTTTCCTGTGCGCTTTATTAAAAATATTGTCAAGGGGCAGTGTCATTGAACTCCAGCAGTAGAATACATTGCTTGTCAAATCACTGTTCAAAATCCTTAGGCCTGTCTATGCTTTATTTCTTAAAGGTCTAAGCCGCTGATACCATGGATCATTTAGCTATTTGATATTTGATTTAGAATTTTATGTTGAATTTGGCCTTTACTACTATAGCCCATAGAAACACGTTGAATTACGCATTCATAAATGGCAACAACAAAATAGAGTCAAAAAATAAATTTTGAAGTGTCTGTCCTAAAAGTTCAAAGATGAGACATAATAACTGTAATCAGAAGACACTATTAACATCTAAATATTATTGGTAACAGAATAAATAACATAATAATAACTGCAGATTAAATAGTGCTGTAATTGAAAATTGTACACCCAATATAGGTTACTGCACGTTAGCAGATACCCATAGACCTACAGTCATTYTGCTTACGCTAGTTAGCGTTGGCTCGCGAAACAACCTCTTATAACTTCCTTTATACTGGACACGGAGGCATAAAAATGGTATCCACGAGTTAATTTGACCAAAATCCCAAAGTATGCATTTAAGAGCTAGAATTTATTTTGTACCCTATGTTCTGATTCTCACCAATGTTGTGGTCTTCTCACACTACTCAAACAACACAATCGAATAAACGGCTTATGTCTATAGATCACATACGCTATTGAAAACAAATAATCTGAACTAAAAAAGACACATATTTTGGAATTTCTGTGCGTTCTCGACAATCGCTAATCAACATCGAAAAATAGCACGTTTTTTCTGCGAACCTGCACATCATCATCTTCTGTCTTTCTGGCATCAATATGATTGGTTATGTCAGGGGAATCGGTGGTCCAGTAGTCTAGTGTATGTCAAGCGAACCTGGGGAGCTTTGTGTTCACATTGTCCTAAAAAATGGGAACAGGACTGGAAATTTAAGCGAACCTGAACTCAGACCAACGAGTTCGGTTRGCTTCCTTTGAGTTCCTTTGGAGTATTCACACTACACAACATAATAAGCGAACCGCACTGAGTAAACAAAAATCGGATGGCAGTCTTTCTGACGCTTCGAACACACAGACAGCGAAATTCGCAAAATAGTTAACAACATCATCTGGATATGTATGCAACAAAAGTTCAACATTCACCTTCTGCAACCATTTCTGTCAACGCATACAGTTTGACGCATACGTTCGATAAATCCAGCATATGCACCACACCGAACGCACTGCAACTGCCTCTGCAACGCAATGCTGCAAGGCAAAGGCAGCGTTTCATTGGAAATTAATGTAATTGTCGKCACCAGACAATTTACATTGACCCCCCCATTCACATGTACAAATAACCAGTACCCCGCACACTGACTCAGTGCTGGTGCCCCCTGTATATAACCTCATTATTGTTATTCTTATTGTGTTACTTTTTTATTATTACTTTTTATTTTAGTCTACTTGGTAAATATTTTCTGTTGGTTAAGGGCTTGTAAGTAAGCGTTTCACGGTAAAGTCTACACTTGTTGWATTCGGCACATGTGACAAATAAAGTTCGATTTGATTTGATGAATTCTGGTGTACCAAAATGCAATGACACTGTCGGTGTGTTCGAAGCATGAATCCTTGATGGGTGCACATCCCGGTCTACAGTTATACATGAAATGGCATGTTCACTTGCTGGTCGGGAACTAGGAAACTCAGAAATTTTTCTGAAATGTGAACTATACTTAACAAAAATATAAACACAACATGCAGCAATTGTAAGGATTTTACAGAGTTAAAATCAATTGAAATACTATCATTAGGCCCTATCTATGGATTTCACATGACTGGGCAGCCATGGGTGGACCTTGGAGGCAGTGGTGTAAAGTACTTAAGTAAAAATACTTTAAAGTACTGCTTAAGTAGTTTTTGTTGGGGTATCTGTACTTTACTTTATTATTCATATTTTTGACWACTTTTACTTTTACTTCACTACATTCCAAACGAAAATAATGTACTTTTTACTCCATACATTTTCTCTGACACCTAACAGTACTCATTACATTTTGAATCCTAGCAGGACGGGYAAATTGTCAAATTCATGCACATATTTTATTTTATTTATTTATTTATTTCACCTTTATTATAACCAGGTAGGCAAGTTGAGAACAAGTTCTCATTTACAATTGCGACCTGGCCAAGATAAAGCAAAGCAGTTTGACACATACAACAACACAGAGTTACACATGGAGTAAAACAAACATACAGTCAATAATACAGTAGAAAAATAAGTCTATATACAATGTGAGCAAATGAGGTGAGATAAGGGAGGTAAAGGCAAAAAAAAGGCCATGGTAGCGAAGTAAATACAATATAGCAAGTTAAACACTGGAATGGTAGATTTGCAGTGGAAGAATGTGCAAAGTAGAGATAGAAATAATGGGGTGCAAAGGAGCAAAATAAATAAATAAATACAGTAGGGGGAGATGTAGTTATTTGGGCTAAATTATAGATGGGCTATGTACAGGTGCAGTAATCTGTGAGCTGCTCTGACAGCTGGTGCTTAAAGCTAGTGAGGGAGATAAGTGTTTCCAGTTTCAGAGATTTTTGTTATTCGTTTCAGTCATTGGCAGCAGAGAACTGGAATGAGAGGCGGCCAAAGGAAGAATTGGTTTTGGGGGTGACCAGAGAGATAAACCTGCTGGAGCGCGTGCTACAGGTGGGTGCTGCTATGGTGACCAGCGAACTGAGATAAGGGGGGACTTTACCTAGCAGGGTCTTGTAGATGACCTGGAGCCAGTGGGTTTGGCGACAGGTATGAAGTGAGGGCCAGGACAACGAGAGCGTACAGGTCGCAGTGGTGGGTAGTATAATGGGGCCTTTTCGTTGACAAACGCGATGGCACTGTATAGACTGCATCCAATTTATTGAGTACGGTTATTGGAGGCTATTTTGTAATGAACATCGCCCGAAGTAGGATCTGGTAAGGATAGTCAGTTTTACAAGGGTATGTTGGGCAGCATGAGTGAAGGATGCTTTGTTGCCGAAATAATAGTAAGCCAATTCAAGATTTAACTTGGATGGAGATGTTTGATGTGAGTCTGAAGGAGAGTTTACAGGTCTAACCAGACACCTAAGGTTATTTGTAGTTGTCCACATATTCTAAGTCAGACCGTCCAGGAGTAGTTTGATGTTGGACGGGCGGGCAGGTGCAGCAGCGATCGGTTGAAGAGCATGCATTTAGTTTACTTGTATTTAAGAAGCATTGGAGGGCCATGGAAGGAGAGTTTGTATGGGCATTGAAGCTCGTCTGGAGGGGGTTGTTAAACACAGTGTCCAAAGAAGGGCCAGAAGCTATAACAAGAATGGGTGTCGTCTGCTAGAGGTGGGATCAGACTCACCAAGCAGAGCAAGAGCGCATCATTGGATGTATACAGAAGAGAGTCGGTCCACAGAATTGAACCCTGTGGCACCCCCATAGAGCACTGCCAGAGCCCGGGACAACCGGCCTCCGATTTGACACACTGAACTCTATCAGATAAGTAGTTGGTGAACCAGGTGAGGGCAATATTGAGCAAACTTTCGAGTCAGAAAACGAGTAAAGCCTTGGCCAGTCAATGAATACGGCTGCACAGATTGTTTTCTTATCGATGGCGGTTAGGATATCGTTTAGGGACCTTGAGCGCATGGCTGAGGTGCACCCATGACCAGCTCTGAAACCAGATGGCATAGCGAGAAGGTATGGTGGGATTTGAAATGGTCGGTAATCTGTTTGTTGACTTGGCTTTCGAAGACCTTAGAAAGGCAGGGTAGGATAMATATAGGTCTGTAGCAGTTTGGGTCAAGAGTGTCCCCCCCTTTGAAGAGGGGGATGACCGCAGCTGCTTTCCAATCTTTGGGAATCTCAGACGACACGAAAGAGAGGTTGAACAGGCTAGTAATAGGGGTTGCAACAATTTCGGCAGATGAGTTTAGAAAGAGAGGGTCCAGATTGTCTAGCCCGGCTGATTTGTAGGGGTKCAGWTTTTGCAGCTCTTTCAGAACATCAGCTGACTGGATTTGGGAAAAGGAGAAATGAGGAAGGCTTGGGCGAGTTGCTGGTCATCCCTGGTCATCCCTATTGCCTCTGATCATTGCCTCTGACCAATGACAATTGGGTACTGTTCCACCACTGCTTGGAGGGCATAWGCCCACCCACTTGGCAGCKAGGCRCACKCACTGGGGAGTCAGGCCCAGCCAATCATAATTAGTTTTTCCCCACAAAAGGGTTTTATTACAGACAGAAATAGTTCTCATCTGATCTTGGCAAATGAGAAATTCTCGCTAACAGGGATGTAAACAAATGTTGACGTTTTTGAGAAATAAGCTGTTTGTGCGGTATGGACGTGTTCTGATATTTTCTATTTCAGCTAATGAATCATGGGACCAACACTTTAAACGTTGCACTCATATTTTTGTTCAGTGTAGTTGTAGTTATACAAGTGCTTCGTTCAACGAATCAGCATGTCTGACATTTCCGAGTTTCCTAGTTCCGATTAGGATGTGAGTGCGGCATATCACCCCAAAAAACAGTAGCCTAGTAGGAAGATAGGCAGAAACTGATTTTCCAATAGAAATCCCGATCACGCTTTTGTAGGCGATGTCATGGCGACGTTTGCTAGCTAAGCTCATGCGCAGAAATACGTCATCGGGTCTAACGGTCTTCTCACGCCGAACTGCGCATGTGCATGCCGTCAATTCAAAGGCACACCTTGGGTATAAAGTTGTTTTTGACGAAAATGTAAACGTGTCAGTTTGACACTTTCACGAAGTTCAGGTAATAATATGTTAAACTACTTAAGACATTGGCTCGAATCTAGGTTGTACCTTCATATTTAGAAAATTAACAGCTAAAGAAGAACGTTTCAGTTTTCTCATTGACATCTCAAACCCCGGCCTAGTCTGCTTGGTCATTTTCCCGGAAGTCTCGCGATGTTGTGTCTCTGGGTTTAGAAACTCTGTGATATACATTTTCCACGATTGATAACGTCAATCAAATTCTTCACATCCAGAAAACTGAGAAAGCCTATTCTCGCGGGATTTGCATCTCATCAGCTTTTAGTTACTGGTCAGTTGTTGATCATCTCTATTACTATGTCTGTGTTCTGACAGCAGTAAGGGCCTAGTCTATCTGTTGCCACTTGATTGTGCACTTTCTTTGACACAAACTCAGACACCTGTACTATTTCTTCTTACTTGTATGGCAGTGACCTAAGAAAGTAGCAATAGCATATGTACCTCTACACTCTACTGACAGTCAAACTGACACTATCAAACTGCTGACAGACTAGGTAGAGTAGGCTACACTGTAGAGAGGGGTAATAGATCAGACAGCCTAAAGTGTAACGTCTTCTTCCTCGTCCTCCTCCTCAGACGAGGAGAGGAGAGAAGGATCAGATGACCAAAATGCAGCGTTGTAATTAGACATGATATTTATTAAACAAGGACAAAAACGAACACGAAAATATACTTGAAAGAATTTACAAAACAACAAACGACGTAGACTGACCTGAAACATAAGAACTTGCATAAAACCGAAGAACGCATGAAACAGGAACAGACTACAACAAACGACCGAAAACACGAAACAGTCCCGTGTGGGTGCATACAGAACAGGAAACAACCACCCACAACAAACAATGTGAAACACCTACCTTAATATGGTTCTCAATCAGAGGAGATGAAAACCACCTGCCTCTAATTGAGAACCATATCAGGTCACCCTAAAACAACATAGAAAACATAACATAGAATGCCCACACACACTCACCCTGACCGACTAACACATACAAAAACAACAGAAAACAGGTCAGGAACGTGACACTAAGTTAGTTTGGTTGTTGGCTGTGGTGAACTGCATTGAGGTGACAGGACTCGGGGTGGACGTCGCTGGCTATCCGATATACGTGCCGTACAGTATCGGCTTTGCTCTCGGTCCAGTAAGGGACGCTTTGGTATCCGCCACCAAGTGGTTTTGTTATGTTTATTAGGCTATTGTAGACTACACGTTTTATCTTACAATGTTTGGAATGCAGTAGATTGATAGAAGAARAGTTTAATGTTTAATACTAGCTTTAACTCTACCAAACTCACATCTGAAGTTCATGTTTCATGCGTCGTCCGGGTCTCTCTCTCCCCCTCCTGTGCAGGATCAACACAGAGAGGAAACACAGAGGTCTGGGCCCCATGAAGATCCCTCTGCTGGCTGACCCCGCCCAGGCCATCTCCAGGGATGAGGGCATAGCCTACAGGTCTGTTACCAAGCTCTGGGACAAGTCTTATAATCCTATTCTCTCTCTCTCTCACTCACTCACAGCTTCCCATTTACTGACCTTTATACAGTGCTCAGCCCTAAACCTGTCCTAACCTTCCTCCAAACTGTCCAGAGGTCTGTTTGGGATTGATGACAAGGGCATCCTGAGGCAGATCCCCATCAACGACCTGCCAGTGGGGTGCTCTGTGGATGAGACACAGCACCTGGTGCAGGCCTTCCAGCACACTGACAAGTTTGGAGAAGGTGAGAGGAGGAGGGGACAGAGAGCAGGTTGGGGATTTAGAGTAGGATGTGCAGACATCTCAGGACATGGCAGGAGACTCATATTGTTAGGCACCAATAGACCTCCATTGTATGCACTCTAGTGCTACTTGACCTCTAGCCCCTCTTCAGCTCAGTTCCCATTCTTATTAGAATATACAGTGTATTTAGTGAGCAAATGATATACACTGTATGTTCACAGGGTAGATGTGTGACTTGTTGTTTCTCTTTACAGTGTGCCCAGCAGGATGGAGACCAGGGAGAGACACCATCGTCCCAGACGTCCAGAAGAGCAAGGAGTTTTTCTCCAAACAGAACTGATCCATCCACACACCTRCTTAGAGGTGCTACGTCTATACAGGGTACTAACTGAGCACTTACTGTTGTTAGCTGGATCGCTGACTGACTGAGTCTGCTGATCGCATTGATTCTGTGTAAACTACACTGTCAGTGGGGATGTGTTTTGTGAGATTTCTTGAAAATTATATATTATTTGTGTATTAGGCTTGATGTTGATTCCATCATGGGGCTTATTTTACTGCTGTTCTCTAGTGATTTTTTTATTTTTAAATTATCTAATTTTTACTTAACACTTTTTTTTTTTWAACTGCATTGTTGGTTAAGGGCTTGTAATTAAGCATTTCACTGTAAGGTCTACCTACACCTGTTGTATTCGGTGCATGTGACAAATATCATTTGATTTGATTTGATTACAATTCAAACAGTGCCATGTGAGTATTTTGTTSAWGAACTTGAATGTTAATAAAAAAACAGAATTTATAGCTAAATATTTCTCTAGTTTTGTAGTGAGGCATTTGGAAGTTGCTTTTGCCTTTTTAAAGAAAATATAGTTTAAAACCAAGTGTTTAATTCAGTARTTTTCTATTGGAGTATGACATTAACACTGGTATAGAGTTAATAGTAAGCTTTAGTTACTAACCACTAGATGGTGCTATGCACACATTCAACAAGCAATGTCCCTGTTTTTCTGGAACACATTGGTTTTGTAGGAGTTTTGTGGGACTTGTGGTCATGACTGCATCACAATGTAAATTAAGGTTGGGTTTGTTTCAATCCTGCCCACAGCTGGCAGCACACAAGTAATCATTCATTCGGAGTGCAGCAGCATGTGACCCGATTGTAATGRCTGTGCTTGGGTTGACTTTGGATCTACTGTACCAATGGGGCTAGTTAGGGACCATTGCTAAATTACACAATGTACATGGGACAATATGATAAAATTCCAATAGCTGCAAATTTCAATGACTTCAACACCTCCAACCAACTATAAATTATAATACAAAAATGTAAAGCATGATGAGAACTAAAAGTTGTACAACATGAAAATATTTCCATTTACATTGTGTAATTTATTGACAGTCCCCAACTTGCCCTAACCAACTTTGCCACAGTCGGACACCAGTCGGCTGAAGCTAATTGGCTAAATAGTTTGGTTAACTCTTCCCACCTGCGAACACACACACACAAGACACCCACATGAAACCACACCCTGATATCAACTCATATTTTGAATTCAGTCATGGCCGCTAGCATTTCTTAATTAACCTAATCTAAAACGAGGCCAGATCAGGAAGTGTAGTTGCCGTTTTAAAGTTTTTATATTATAATATATTATAAACATTCTCTATTTTTGAATGACCCCACTTGTTATGACCAAAATGCTTCTTGTATCTCCCAGGGTGATAGTGAACCCTGCATGTCTCAGAAGAGGTTATAATCTGTTCCCTGTGTTGCAGAGGTCATTAATGGTGAGCTGCACAGTGTACACTGCATATCAACTCCATTCTATTACAACTTAACTTACTCCTCTGGTGACACATGGGACTGAGAAACCAGACATTATGTAGACTACTATTTATCACAAATTGACTGTCTTTAAAAGATTATGGGATTACCTCACTCGGTTTGAGATAGATGGAAAAAGTTTGTAGTAGTGTTTTAGACGATTCCTATTGAAGACCTATGTCGCCTTTACATAGACATTCAGCATGCAAAATCCCATTCAATCTGCATTGTCCTACGTAGGCCTAAATGTCTCTGAAATGAGTTATGTAATTATTGAAAGAAGCTCAGATGGCCATGGTGAGGTGGGAGGAATATGTATGATGCGAGAGAAATGTGGGAGATGGAGCGAGAGAGTGAGGCCTGTAGSAGTGAAAGTGGGCTAGAGGGGAGGAAAATAAACCCACCCCAGATCTTCATACGTCATCACTTGCATCACAGATGTTCCCACAGACACTGATGGTTGTGGGCTGTGGTAGCGAGAAGCTGAAATGGGCAGGTTGTGCGTGTGTATTTATACATATTGTGTAGGCCTATACATAAATAACCCTGTTAACACCATGTTTTTATGTATTTCCCCCTTGGTGGGATCTGAGAAATCAAGTATCCAAAAAACATTGGTTCCATCTGACAATGGAACATTTATGCTCCCACCAATGTGTCGAGAAGTGAAAACAATAGAAAAGTACAAGAAATTGGTATAGGAGAGAGAAGGGTTAAATTAGGACACCTTAGCTCTTGATTGTCACATTTGAATTATGTATGTGTTATAACAAAATAAAAATAAATAGAAACTCTTACACAAGATTTTTGTACTAAAACACAGAAACTGCACTTGTTTTTATGAATACTAGTAGGACTATTTAAACTGAAAGATACACAAATGGAGTACACATAGGTGTCGTAGCTGATATTTTCCATATTGGGGCATAAAAAAATGAAAARGTTTTAACCTCTCTCAAACAGCTGAGGTGAGAAAGTGTGTCAAAAACCCAGTGTTCAGCGATTCTTTTGAAGTGGTTTTATTTTATTTTCTTCTGAAGTGTGCTGAAGGTCGTGGAGAGCAGGCTGGCTGGGTTGTTTGCCTAGCTGGCTGCTGTAGCCTACATCATTAACGGCTTAACAGGACAGAATTCCCCTCCTGGTTTCCTGAGAGCAGCTTGTGCATACTCAATAACTCTGCCAAAGACCGCAAAACAACAGGAGTTGCAACTGTTGCCAACTTTGAAGGGCTTGAATTTAAAAAACTGTTTGGATAAGAAGTTAATGTATGATGACTAATCCTCAATTAACTCGACTTTACTGGGACTTTTCCCATATCCCTGACTCAATTCAAAGAGAACAGGGCCTCACATATTTCTCTGATGTCCCCACAATGTTCTTGTCCTTGGCAACGCCAACCCAACCATACACACAGATGCTCTCACACACCAGATGCCCACTCACTTCTACTGCTCTGCCAAGCGGTGTGGCATCTTTAAACACCCCCGGCATTCCAAAGGCCACTGTCACTTCCTTCCATGTGCACTCATTCAAATATAAGACCCGAATCTGTCTTAACTGTGGTGTGTACGCAACCACCATGTTTAGTTACCCTGGCTGGGCATCATGGGAAACAATGTGCCCAGAATGAGCTGGTGGCCATTGGATATCAGTCTTTATACAAATAGATGATCCAACCAGAGAATTGATGGACTGTGGACAGACACCTTGAATATGGGATGACTGAATATTTTTGTCTAGTGGTAGACCACTTCATGCCATAAGAAAAATGTAGTAATATACTGTAATTTAAAATAGTCAAGAAAAGTTAGTAGCTGAACTTTGTAGTCATTTATTGATAACCCTTGCGAAATTATGACTGTGCCAAGTCCATATCTGGTCAAAGTTTGTTTCCCTTGTCATGCTCCTTATCGCAGTTCTTAAGTACCCTATGAGCCAGCTGAGTTTCAATAATCATTTTGGAAATTCCGTTCAGCCAAACCATCATATTGATACAAAGTGTTAGATGAAGTGGAATGAAACCAATTTGCAAGGAAGGCGGGGGTTCCCAGAAATCTTCGCTCACAGTGACGTAAGCTCTACCAAAAATGTCCCTATATGGACACGCTGTGCGTAAAGGAAAGGTAACGCAACGCGCTGACGTTATGGACATGAAGGCGCTGAATGTAGTCTAATGGCATCGATTGCTTTGAATTTATCACTGTAAAGTAGCATGATCTAAACCTATCTTCAATGAAAACTAGCCATTTAATTCACACGCTTAAGGTTGTTGTTTAGGCATAACACGAGACTTCAGTAAATGTGTAAAATCCTCTGTGCAGATACCCTACTTCAACGAACAACAATTTCTAAATCGCATTTCTATCAAACACCATGGATGGCATAATGACACCAGACAAACATGAAGCCAAAATCGTTTTGAAAAGAGACTTTACTTAAATATACATAGCACAAATAAAAAAATACATTGTAAACATGACAAAAATATTAATTTGTCAGGATCAACCTGGCAAACAAAATAACTTACACATTTAATGAATGCAGCATTGCATGACGATATGCAAAATTACAAACAATACAATAACATTTCCATTGATTAGGTATCAAAACCAGCCTATCAAGTGGTCTCTGGTTTGTTTTTCTAGTCACTCAGTGTTAGTGTCTATGTTCAGTCTGGATGCTGTTCCTGTTGTCATGTATTTGGATTATATGGTCCCTTGTGCGGTGTCCAGCATCCGGAAGTACCATTTCTGTCAGTCTTTTACCCGAAATGAGAGTAGCCTACACACAGCCTGTGGCCGTATTGTCATTACCAACAATAGCCTGCCGGTATATGGCTTATTGCAGTGCTGTTCATGTAGAACATTCCTCCAGTGTTGTCACTTCTAAATCATGAATTACTCTGCGTAATGCCCTCGCCTCTCCATTTAAAATGCCTCCATTTTGCTCGTCAACATTAGTTGACAGCCGCTGCTTACATGTGTCAGGACTTTCTGTTTGAGCTGGGCGACTTGTTCACGAAGCACAGTCGCCGTATTGGAGAGCCCAGCATTGTCCGACTTCAGAACTTTCACCTTGTCCTCCAGTCGGGAGATGCGCTCTAGTTTGCGGCGCCGGCATTTGGTTGCTGCTAGTCGGTTTCTAAGCCTCTTCCTCTCGGCCTTGATTATCTCTTGGTTTTCCATGTCGATTGGGGACATTGGCGGGGAATCGTCGCTGCTGTGTAGATCAGGGACGGTTTGTGGTTCTTCTTTGAAAGCCACAAGGCGCTGTGGATGGACCCCAGCGCCAGGTAGAGAGTACTGAAAGGGGTGTGACGCGTGCGTCGAGGTCTGTTGGTGATGGCTCTGCTGGTGGAGCGGCGGTAAGTAGTTGATGGTGGTACTGGGGTAACTGGATGCGGAAGAGAGGTTAGTGTTTGGGCAATAAGCGTTCAGTGTTGTGTAGATTGGAGGCTCGGGCTGCAGGGAGGAGCCGAAGACACTAGAGGCCGCCACCGAACAGGTCGTCACACCACCCGCTCCAATAGACACGTTGGGCGGGGCCATGGGCATATGGTTTATCTTGTGGAGCTCGTCCAGGGCTTTCACGAAGCCCTCCGCAAAGCCCTCCTGCTCATCGGTGATGCTCCGGTTGTAGAAGTACTGGCCTGGGGTGGGAGTAGTAATTATACCGTTACTGTTTTGGATGATAAGCCTTTCGAGTTCGGGGGAAGCAAGCTTCAGTGACCCGACGTCCTGGTGCGCTGCTTGGTACAAGTCAGACTTGAGGTTGCGATATGGATCTGTCATGTTCAAATTCATATTCTGCTTTAGGTGTTTGTAGTCGTGCAATGCAGCATCAGAGTGGCCGTAGGCCGAGAGAAAAGAGTCGTCATGATAAAAAGGCTGCTCCATTTTTGTAGACATAAAGTCGTAGGAAAGTGAGCTTACCAGTTGTGTTTAAACAGTCTCGGGATATTGGTCAACAAATGACGGTGTCAGCCAAAAGTAGGCTACGCATCAACGCAAGCACCTGTCTTCTTTTTCAGCAAAGATCTTTTTCAGCAATGACCCAAGTTCAAAACTAAAAAGAATTTAACTTCTAAAAGTGTGAGGGAAAATCCAAGATGTAGAACAGAGCAGTGGTCCACGAAGGCTGTCTACAGATGAATGACCGCAGTATTGACGTGATCCAATGTCTTGAACTGTCTTTTTCAACCTTGTATAAGAAAACACTTAACTTTATACCCACATAAGGTTGCGTTCCCGGTATGTTGTTCTATGTGATAAATTCACTCTGAGTGAGCAGCTAGTAACATGCCGTTTTATATACACACCAAACATTGGGCGAGTTCGTGTTGCATGGCCCGGTGCCCCGGGTGAGCGGAGTCTATATATTTTAGACTATTCCATTGGTCCATAAACGAAATCTCCACCCACCCGGTGCAKTGACCACGCAAAACGAATTAGCCCACACACATGCTGTCAAGATTGGCAAAGGGAATTGATTGGGTAGAAACTATTTGTGCACGCCCAACAACATAACGTCAGGGTTATGACGCGAGTGCCAGGAACCTCTTTGATTGTAAACCGATAGTTAACACGCTCATGTAGGCAAGAAAAGTGAACAGTGAAGCAGGGCTGGATTAAGAATATACTTCGATACATTCTTCACCTAATTTATTGAAATCGCTGTGCAGACTAATGCACAACAAGGTTTAGACTAATTTGTCAACATGTTCGTAGGCTGTTGATATATGTTGTTTTGTGATCTGACTGTTACATTGTAACTACAGTAGACTACGTTACTGTGATGTTGCACTGTCCACGTTGTTACATTGTTACAAATTGATAGGCATTGTCCATCTGACGCTGAGCTGCGCTGCCTAAGCCTACATATTATGTGGACGCTATATTGTGTAGGCCTTTAAGATGAGTTGCAATTCACTTGTTAATTTTACAGAAAGTTTGTTTGATGAATTGCATGTAGCAGGGATAGCTATTAGCCTAATGTTCTGCTGAAATTATATTTAATTGTTCCGTGTGCAAATGTGATGAACAATGCCGCGATGGGGTTAACGTAACCGTGGAGACCACATAATGTATACCATGTATTAACTATATATATATTGATGTACTATGGTGGGATCGTGTACTTCGTTCTGAGGAGAAAATCTGCGTTCCATATTTGGGCATGCCGACACGTTAGTTCCTCTGAGAGAACTGGGAAGCTAAAGGCCCCCCTCAGCCTCATTCCAGCAGCATTACTGTGGTATAAAGCTCATCCGTGTGACAGCTAGGGACTTTTTGTTTGAATAATTTTAGATGAAAGCAAATATTTCTCAGCTACATTTTGTATTGTTGGAAGACAAACTCCTTTAATGAGTTCATGGTTATCAATTGATTTAATGTACCCCACGAGTCTTATTTAATTTTAATTAATCAGTTAAKATTAATAATTCATTGTTTTCCAATTTTAGCAGCGATATTGCCTTTCTCATCTTATGTACAGTACATTCGGAAAGTATTCAGACCATTTGACCTTTTCCACATTTTGTTATGTTACAGCCTTATTCTAAAATMMATTAAATTGTTGTTGTTTTTCTCGTCAATCTACACACAATAATGTTTATTATTGTTTTTAGAAACAAGTTTTTAGAAACAAGTTTTTAGAAATGTTTGCAAATGTATAAAAAAAACAGAAATATCACATTTACTTAAGTATTCAGACACTTTACTCAGTACTTTGTTGAAGCACCTCTGGCAGTGATTACAGCCTCTAGTCTTGGGTATGACGCTACACGCTTGGCACACCTGTATTTGGGGAGTTTCTCCCATTCTTCTCTGCAGATCTTTTTTATTTTTTTATTTCACTTTTATTTAACCAGGTAGGCTAATTGAGAACAAGTTCTCATTTACATCTGCGACCTGGCCAATATAAAGCAAAGCAGTGCAACACAGACAACACAGAGTTACACATGGGATAAACAAACGTACAGTCAATAACACAATAGAAAAATCTATATACAGTGTGTGCAAATGTAGTAAGATTAGGGAGGTAAGGCGGTTAGGGAGGTAAAAAATAGGCCATAGTGGCAAAATAATTACAATTTAGCAATTAAATACTGGAGTGATAGATGTGCAGAAGATGAATGTGCAAGTAGAGATACTGGGGTGCAAAGGAGCAACTAAATAACAATATGGGGATGAGGTAGTTGGGTGGGCTATTTACAGATGGGCTGTGTACAGGTGTGATGATCGATAAGCTGCTCTGACAGCTGATGCTTAAAGTTAGTGAGGGAGATATAAGACTCCAGCTTCAGTGATTTTTGCAATTCGTTCCAGTCATTGGCAGCAGAAAACTGGGAAGGAAAGGCGGCCAAAGCAGGAGTTGGCTTTGGGGATGACCAGTGAAATATACCTGCTGTGGCGCGTGCTACAGGTGGGTGCTGCTATGGTGCCCAGTCAGCTGAGATAAGGCGGGGCTTTACCTATCAAAGACTTATAGATGACCTGGAGCCAGTGGGTTTYGCGATGAATAAGAAGCGAGGGCAGCCAACGAGAGCATACAGGTCGCAGTGGTGGGTAGTATATGGGGCTTTGGTGACAAAACGGATGGCACTGTGATAAACTACATCCAAATTGCCGAGTAGAGTGTTGGAGGCTATTTTGTAAATGACATCGCCGCATTCAAGGATCGGTAGGAGGGTCAGTTTTACGAGGGTATTTTTGGCAGCATGAGTGAAGGATGCTTTGTTGCGAAATAGGAAGCCGATTCTAGATTTTATTATGGATTGGAGATTCTTAATGTGAGTCTGGAAGGAGAGTTTACAGTCTAACCAGACACCTAGGTATTTGTAGTTGTCCACATATTCTAAGTCAGAACCGTCCAGAGTAGTGACGTTCGACGGGCGGGCGGGTGCGTGCAGCGATCGGTTGAAAAGCATGCATTTAGTTTTACTTGCATTTAGTTTTACTTGCATTTAAGAGCAGTTGGAGGCCACGGAAGGAGAGTTGTATGGCATTGAAGCTCGTCTGGAGGGTTGTTAACACAGTGTCCAAAGAAGGGCCAGAAGTATACAGAATGGTGTCGTCTGTGTAGAGGTGGATCAGAGAATCACCAGCAGCAAGAGCAACATCATTGATGTATACAGAAAAGAGTCGGCCCGAGAATTTAATGTGGCACCCCCATAGAGACGTCCAGAGGTCCGGACAACAGTACCTCCGATTTGACACACTGAACTCTGTCTGAGAAGTAGTTGGTGAACCAGGCGAGGCAGTCATTTGAGAAACCAAGGCTGTTGAGTCTGCCGATAAGAATGCGGTGATTGACAGAGTCGAAAGCCTTGGTCGATGAAGGTCGATGAAGACGGCTGCAGAGTATTGTTTTTTATCGATGGCGGTTAGGATATCGTTTAGGACCTTGAGCGTGGCTGAGGTGCACCCATGACCCGCTCAGAAACCAGATTGCATAGCGGAGAAGGTACGGTGGGATTCGAAATGGTTGGTGATCTGTTTTTTACATGGCTTTCGAAGACTTTAGAAAGGCAGGTTAGGATAGATATAGGTCTGTAACAGTTTGCGTCTCGAGTGTCTCCCCCTTTGAAGAGGGGGATGACTGCGGCAGCTTTCCAATCTTTAGGGATCTCAGACGATACGAAAGAGAGGTTGAACAGGCTAGTAATAGGGGTTGCAACAATTGCAGCGGATCATTTTAGAAAGAGAGGGTCCAGATTGTCTAGCCCAGCTGATTTGTAGGGGTCCAGATTTTGCAGCTCTTTCAGAACATCAGCTATCTGGATTTGGGTGAAGGAGAGTTTGAGTTTGAGGCTGGGGCCGACAGGTAAACAAAATGAGGTACCGTGTTATTGAAAGAGTCCAGGGGGTATCAGCTGTGTAGCCGAGTGATCATAGGGTCAAAAGAGCAGCAATAGGTGAGTCAGGGTGCCGTTCGGTAGTCACTACTACGCTAGGCAAGCAGGGGACACAGCATTCAGAAAAGCTAGCAGGCCGGGGCTAGTAGATGGTTCTTCGGCGACATCGTAACAGAATGGCCTGTTGAGACCACATCGGGCGATCATGTCGGCAGTCCAGTTGTGATGGAACATCGGGGCTCTGTGTCGACAATAATGGGTCCAGGCCAATTGGCAAAGGAGGTATTGTAGCCCTAGAATTAGCTGGTATATGGGCCTAGCTCAAGGCTAGCTGGTGCTTGCTTCGGGACAGAGGCGTTAGCTAACAGTAGCCACTAGTTTGCAGCTAGCTAGCTGCYATGATCTGCTGTAATGATCCAGAGCGGCAGGAATCCGGTGATGTGGTAGAGAAAAGCAGGCCGATATGCTCTGGGTTGATATCGCGCTGTGCAAGACAGGCAGGTGTTGTCCGAGCTAAGGCTGGCTGGCTGGTGACCGGGAAAAAGGTGAAGACCGCTAGTCGTGGCTAACAAAGACTAGTAGGTAGCTGGCTAGCTCCTGATGGAAGTTCCAGTTATAAGGAATAAAAATAGCAGATCCGTGCCACATTGGGTGAGGCGGTTTGCAGGAAAGTATTTTTAGTTCGTAGATAGAAAGTGAGATTAAGATATATATGAAAAAGACAGGCTATTTACAAGACATGGGATAAGACAAAGACAAAACACACATGTCCTACTGCTACGCCATATTGGGTATAGTAGTATATCTCCTCAAGCTCTGTCAGGTTGGATGGGGAGCGTTGCTGCACAGCTATTTTCTCTCCAGAGATGTTCGATCGGGTTCAAGTCCAGGCTCTGGCTGGGCCAACCAAGGACATTCAGAGGCTTGTCCCGAAGCCACTCCTGCGTTGTCTTGGCTGTGTGCTTAGGGTCATTGTCCTATTGGAAGGTGAACCTTCACCCAGTCTGAGGTCCTGAGTGCTCTGGAGCAGGTTTTCATCAAGGATCGCTCTGTACTTTGCTCCGTTGATCTTTTCCTCGATCCTGACTAGTCTCCCAGTCCTTGCCGCTGAAAAACATCCCTACAGCATGATGCTGCCACCACCATGCTTCACCGTAGGGATGGTGCCAGGTTTCCTTCAGACGTGACGCTTGGCATTCAGGCCAAACTCCAATTCGCCTGTCTTGCATTTTACTGAGGAGTGGCTTCTGTCTGGCCACTCTACTATAAAGTCCTGATTGGTGGAGTGCTGCAGAGATGGTTGTCCTTCAATAAGGTTCTCCCATCTACACAGAGGAACTCGGGTTCTTGGTCACCTCCCTGACCMAGGCCCTTCTCCCCCGATTGCCCAGTTTGGCCAGGCAGCCAGTTCTAGGAAGAGTCTTGGTGTTTCCAAACTTCTTCCAATTAAGAATGATGGAGGCCACTGTGTTCTTGGGGACCTTCAATGCTGCAGATATTTTTTATACCCTTCCCCAGATCTGTGCCTCGACACAATCCTGTCTCGGAGCTCTACAGACAATTACTTCGACCTCATGGCTTGGATTTTGCTCTGACAAGCACTGTCAACTGTGGGACCTTATATAGACAGGTGTGTGCCTTTCCAAATCATGCCCAATCAATTGAATTTACCACAGAGGAACTCCAATCAAGTTGTAGAAACATCTCAAGGATGATCAYMYGAAYCAGGATGCACCTGAGCTCAATTTCGAATCTCATAGCAAAGGGTCTGAATACTTATGTAAATAAGGTATTTCTGTTTTCAAAAATGTCCTAAAAACTTGTTTTCACTTTGTCATTATGGGGTATTGTGTGTAGATTGATGAGGAAAATGTTTTATTCAATCAATCTTAGAATAAGGCTGTAACGTAACAAAATGTGGAAAAAGGGAAGGGTTTATGAATACTTTCCGAATACGCTGTATGTCTTTCATGACTGCTCAGAGAGTGATACAATTTGTCCCAGAAGTCGAGGATCATAGGGGGTATCCTCAACTGTTGTGGCTTAATTGGTTTCGCCACCGGTCAGTGTCACACAGAGCAGAGTCATTGTAACTGGCACCCTGTCTGTGTGAGCTGATTGACTGTGTGAGAATGGGAGAGGTTTTTGCCACTCTCCATCACCTAAAAGACACCTTCTACCTGTAACTAATATAATGAACAACTCCATCTAGTCTGCTGTGTTAGAACTTTTTGTGCTGCATTTGGATATTCCTTTCATCATAGATTGGATTCAAAGGCAATGTCAAACAATGGGAAGATAAGCCAGGCTACAAGCAGAATCTTGTTCGATAAATTGCTCCAGTGCTCAGGTTGAATTTGACCCATAGTTTGTCCCAATAAACCACATTTGATTTGTCTTTCTGCAGATCAGTTTCTGTTTACTCCCCATCCCAACTCAGTGGATTTTGAGAGGAGGGAAATGTGATTCCCCCACAGTGCACCAGTTTTGGTTGATGAGAAGGGTGCCTTTGTCTCGTGTGTAATCTTTCCATCACCCACACAAACACGGCTCAAACCTGCAGATCRCATTGTGGTTCAAAGAACATGACAYTGAAATGTAACCGCTTTGTCTCACTAACTCATGCATGCATCYGGYGCTTACTTGAAAAATCCATGTCCRTTATCTTAAGCATATTCAAACCTAGAATTTCGGTGTTGTGTTGATATCACAATTCTTGGCACCCTCATTCACARGGGTTAGTAGAGCTGTGCTGGAGCGAAGGGGCTGGGTTAAGCTTTCAACACATTTACCATCTTGGAACAAACCAGAAACAGCAACCTGCGTCAACATGTATTTAATGTGAATGGCACAGTCAGCACATATATTTGTTAAGAAAATACTGTTGTCATGTTTAGGCCTGTGGTCCAACTTCTCACGAGGCTAYAGGATAACTGATCACTGTGRTATGTTAGCACACAAACTCAAGAACTGCACATTATTGTCATGATTTTACGTGACACTTGAAATCGAATTATCCAGAGCCCATGTTGAAACTTGAAGCTGTGGCTTGCCACTGCTTTATTTCGTATCCTGAATGATGCCTATATAATGTCTGTCTTTCTGGTAACTTTAAAGTATTTAAAAAACTATTATTGAGTCTGCCTTTTTGTCAGTATCCATGGGAATAGACCCTAACAGAGGAAAACAGTTACTGGCAACGTTAACAGTCCCAAACTGCCACCTCCCTCATACATTCTATTCTGTCTCTGCTAGATCTGGTCAGGTTGGTTTTGGTTTAATGCATTCATTGTGGTAGAGTTTTGACCTCAGCTCCTGGTGGCATTTGCATTGACTGCAGCCCAGTGGGGTTCAGCGTAGTGTGTGTTTCCCATAACACCCATGAAGTACATGCTGCCACTGCACACCTTACTCTAACACGTTTATCGTCCCAGGTTATCCAGAGGGAAGGGGATGAATGTGGGCAAGAAGGACACAGAAAACTGGTTATTGAATGCACACTTTCAGTTGTATATGCAATGTGCTGTACCACCTTCCCATGTAATAAAATCATTATAACAGAACAATGTGCTGTACCACTTCCCCATGTAATAAATCATTATAACAGAACAATGTGCTGTACCACCTCCATGTAATAAAACATTATAACAGAACATGTGCTGTACCACCTTCCCATGTAATAAAATCATTATAACAGCACAATGTGCTGTACCACCTTCCCATGTAATAAATCATTATAACAGAACAATGTGCTGTACCACTTCCCATGTAATAAATCATTATAACAGAACAATGTGCTGTACCCCTTCCCATGTAATAAATCTTATAACAGAACAATGTGCTGTACCCACCTTCCCATGTAATAAAATCATTATAACAGAACAATGTGCTGTACACTTCCCATGTATTAAAAATCATTATAACAGAACATGTGTGTCATTCCATGTAAAAATCATTATAACAGAACATGGCTGTACACATTCCCATGTAATAAAATCATTATAAGAACAATGTGCTGTACCACCTTCCCATGTATAAAATCATTATACACAGAACAATGTGCTGTACCACTTCCCATGTAATAAATCATTATACACAGAACAATGTGCTGTACCACCTTCCCATGTAATAAATATATATAAGCAAACAATGTGCTGTACCACTTCCCATGTAAAAATCATATAACAGAACCATGTGCTGTACCACTTCCCATGTATAAATCATTATAACAGAACAATGTGCTTCATCAGCCCACTCTGTTTACATAGAGATTGGAATCAACAACCTTTTTATAATATGTCTTCTGAAATCTCTATTCTATTTTATTCAGTGTTTGTACTTGTCTTGTGCCATGTGTAATTGTGTTTTTCCTGTAAACTCTCTGAGATAGGAGGGGCAGGCCTCTTGGGAAGAGACATGGTTTACACGGTTGGGATCCCATGGATGAAGGCCAACTCAATGTTACCTGCTGTTTCTCCTGGGTGAGTTTGGGAAAGGCAAGCCTTAAGGGGTGGGGTGTAAGTCATTTACGGTAAGAGTTCAAACTGTGTGTGTACAACAGTATGTGTTACAACAGATGCCCGTGCAGCCGTGTGAACATCTGCAGGGAAAGAGGAGGATAACGTGATCATTATTTCCTTTCTGCATATATTGTTTTTCAGTATCGAAAATTACTCCTGCACATGATAACATCTGCTTGTTTTATTGTATTGACATTTTCAAGAGCTTTATTACAAGGAGTGTAATTATCTATGATGAACTAAGCATCGGGGCTTTTACTCACTGCACCATATGGAGAGACTGTTTGATGTTGTCCATGTTAGCATTCACTTCAAAAGTTAGCTATAGTTCAAACTATTACAATATCTGTTTTCTTCTTTACAATGGTTATGAGAAAAACGTTAACTAGGATTAGTCTAATAGTCATTGACCRATATACAGTGATAATAWCACGGTTGYATATAACCTCMAYCKTACTAACCAGTAGGTAGACATGCATAACTCTATTCCTCAGTTTTTCCATTCMCKYTGTTATGCAATATTACCTCCAGGGGAAGAAATCCCTGGAAAATGGGGAATGTGGGACTTTTCCAAAGGCACCCCAGACAAAGCAGGCTCTCACAATAAGACACTGATCTGAGTCTTCAGCCCTCCACACCACCTCTTCACAACCATCCCATTGTCCCTCTCCACCTCCTCACAACCCTGCTATTGTCAGTCTCGGCTCACAACAGCCTCAGCCACTGTCCCGGGCTCTGATTGGCTGGAAGCTCCCGCTCTCTGACTCACCCTGGCTGGAGGAGTCTGTGCCAATCAGAGGTCAAATCCCCGATACCAACAAGTCTTCAAAGTCTTTTCACTGTCCTTCATACTCTGCAGAACACCCAGTCAGCAAAAGAGAGTGGTGAGGGAAAGAGGGGAGAGAGAGGGAAGAGAGAGGGAAAGAATGACATGCTTGGTTGGATGGGGGTTGTGAATGCCCTCTCGGCTGACTCTTGACTGAGTGGGTGATTCTCCCATTAGGACACAATGGTGCCTCTCATGCTGTTGTTGTCTTCTGTGGTCAGTGTTGTGAGGCTATAAATAGAACCATCCATCATCATTATCATCATCAACAACATCACATGATGGTTACAATGGTGTTTTTCTCAAGTTCAAACTGTTGATCCAAACAGCTTAAACTCATGTCGATCGATTGGCATCTATTGATGTCATGGTTGGCCAATGGACGGCACAGAGAGAATCCCGGTTTCATCTGCTCACCCCCAGTTCATCGTGCTTACTAACTGATGGGTGGTTCCATGATTCTGTAATTCTCAGGTTCAGCTACTGCAAAGTCAAGTCTTGTTTAAGTCAGGAAAGGACAAGACAGGCTTTACCCCTGGAGACRAGCAGCCTCTGCAGCCCATTCTAGGCCTGTCACAACCTTTTGCTCACATCCTTTTGATAAAAAGGGAAAAGCCTGTTGGGCAGAAACGCGGCCCCATGCTTTAGCACTGGCTAAAGCAGCTAATGGGGCAAAGCTAAATCTAGCCAGCCTTTCTCCTTTGCATAGTACCACACTCGCCAAGCTCTCTCAACCTAAAGGAGCCTGTAGGAGAAGTGAGTCAGGTAGRTGGCCAGGGTATCGGGGGCATGCCCCAGGGTAACCGTCCCTCTGCTCGGCCAACCAGGACGGAGAGGTCCTGTTAGTCAGCTATAGGTGGGGGTCAGTGATGTCAGCGCCAGAGGTCAACACATTCTCTTTACCTCATGGCTCTGTCCCCCTCCTCCTCTGCTCTATCATGTAGCGCTCTCTCCGTTCATTATTCTGTTAGTGAAGTGGTGTATAATCATRATAATGAAGGCTGAATGTGCTCTTAATGAGCTTGGCCTATACAGAACTACAAGTTAAAAGGCAAAGAGCCTGTAGCGCAAGAGAACATTTATTGTAACACGAGAATGCGGGGGTGAGCGAGCATAGCATGATAAAACAATTGTCTCCTGATTTTTCTGTGTCTCTGCATGCATGTGAGAGAGATAGAGGAGTGTGTGAGTGAGAGAGCGAGGGAGAGACAAGATTTTGTTCCCATGACTTAGAATAGACAAATCAAAGATAAGAGGATTTTTCTCTTCCCTCCAAATCCAATCGCATGTTTGATCRCTGTCTTYMTCTTCTGCTGACTCTTTCTGTTTTTTTTGTGATTTCCTTTGAGTTGGTCCGCTTAGTTACGGTTTGGCCCGGCACGAATGTTATCCATTTGTTTTTGCTAGTTCTCTATKTTCCACATGGCTGAAATGKGCCTTTGTTTTTTATTAAAAGTGAATGCCACAAGYTTATTMCCATGTCAGGMCATACGGTGCTCATAAAGTGGGGTTTTATAATAACATAATTTATACAGCACTCTGGGAGTTATTTCTCCCTTAGGAGGTTCTGCCGACCCAGGCACTTTTCAAAGCAGCAGCCTACTGATTTACGGCTTTCATTACAAACCAGATCTCATAAATTAAAAAAACTCAAAGAGCCCCTTAGACAAATCAAAAATGTATGTGTGACCTGACGATCACTCTGTGGCACGCTGTGGAGAGGCTTCGTTCTCAGTCAGRAGTTGTTGATGTTTAGTGGAGTCACATCCACTCCCAGAGTCTGGTCTGTTTCCTGATATCTCACCTTGGCCGTCTGAACTGGCTGAGCTGCTGTGGAAAGTTGGCAGTGTTAACTCATCATCATAGCATTGACCTGCTGGCCAGGGAATCCCTTCATGGGTGATAGAGATTTTGAGGTCATGACCTTCAAAGGGAAGACGTCATTGGCTGGGGAGAGGGAGCGATAAAGAGTGAGAGGGGATGATGYTGCAGTGAGTAAGTTACAACTCACACACCCATTGTAACCGGAAACTCAAAACAAATGTAAACACATCATACATCTAAAGACTGCACAAACATAATGTGCAATGAAATGTCTCACAAAATATCAGAGTTTAGAAACAGTAGGCCTATAAAAGGAACCACAGTGCCAGCAGTTTCTGGAGGCAAAAGCACTTTTTTGCAAACACACAAAACCAAAAAGATCTGACTTTGGCCACGTCTGCAACTCCTGTAAAGCCCAAGGGAGCCGTGTGTGATTTTGTAACCGAGTGTCATTCCCAAGGCCTTGAATTGAGCATGTCTTAAACAAGCCCAGACATGGTTGTCCTCAAGTAAAGTAGTGCATGTAAAAACGATCAATTCCCCTCCCACACCCACACATGCATATATCCATACGCTGRCTCGCAAGCACAAACACACATAAKAACTAAAGCTCAGAATTATTGCTCTCATCTCCACTCTGTGCCATGACAATGTTCCAGTTTTTTTTTCACGTCAGACGATAGTTCCGGGCAGAGCCTTTGGTTCAGTGAGGTGATGTTGTGAAGGTTACCCTCCAAGGTTGCAGTTGTAAATGAGAACTTGTTCTCAACTTGCCTACCTGGTTCAACAAAGGTAAAATAAAAATAAATAAATAAAAGGTTGGTGTTAACAGCGGTGGAGGTTCTGTAGGGTGGAGACGGGCTGGGACTACCACATGCAGCTCAATTAGCAGTCTGCGGTCTGTGTGTGGCACGGTAATTACCTCACATTTTACCTTAAGTAGTGCATTTAGGAAGCTCCGCTCCAAATATAGACTCTCTCTGGCAATTTCATGGTCTTGTTTTGGCACAAATCAAAATTTAATTGTGCATTGTTTACTTGTGGCAAATATTTTGGTTTTGGACATTTGGAGGCCAGTCAGTACAAATCCTTTACATACAGTCTATACTGTAAGCCACAGTAATGCATAACATATATAATGTACAATCACATTTGTCAGGTAACTGCCAAAATAAAGGAAACACTTGAGTAAATGAGGGATACAATGTACTGTATATTGAAAGCAGGTGCTTCCACACAGGTGTAGTTCCTGAGTTAATTAAGCAATTAACGACTCATGCTTAGGGTCATGTATAAAAATGCCRACTTACCCATTATTTTGGCAACCATGGCTAGAAGAAGAGATCTCAGTGACTTTAAAAGAGGGGTTTCAAAGGAGCATAGGGGGTTTAAAGGGTGTCTGTGTGCGCTTGTATTACTATCCTTGTGGGTACCTGAAATCAAGTCCCCACAAGGAAAGTAAAACAAAGAATATTCTCCCTCGTGGAGACATTTCCCAGGTCCCCACAAGGACAAAGGCTATTTTAGGCATAGAGTTAAGTTTAGGGTTACAATTAGGGTTAGGAGGTAGGGTTAGGGTTTAAGGTTTAGGGATAGGATTTTAAATGGAAATACATTCTAGGTCTCCACAAGGATAGTAAACCCAAACGTGTGTGTGTGTCTTATTCACCAGATCTCAACCCATTGAACACTTATAGGGGATTCTGAGAAGGCTTTTTCCAGCAAATTATGGAATTTCTCATTGAAGAATGGCATTGCATCCCTCCAGACACTTCTAGAATCTATGCCAAGGCACATGGAAGCTTTTCTGGTGGCTTGTGGTGGCCCAACGTCCTATTAAGACACTTGTTGGTGTTTCCTTTATTTTGGCAGTTACCTGTAGCCTTCTTCCTCTCCCAACTGCCCTCATAAATGTGATAAACTAACTACTAAACGTTGAAGGAGACCAGAGCTGACAGTAACATACAAACAACTATCACCACAGGAAAAACTCCCACCACAGGAAAAACTACCACCATAGAAAAACTACCACACAGGAAAAACTACCATCATAGAAAAACTACCACACAGGAAAAGCATGTTAAGGTCTCTGCGACATCAAAAGCCTCCTCAACTTGTTTTCCCTGAAGAAGAGACAGAACTTCCACTCATCCCTCAGTCTGAAAGTTAAGTTAGTCATCTTCTCAGTGCCTGTCAAACAGCTCGCCTCTTCGTCACTCCACATCAGAGTGATGGACTAGGCCAAGTCGGGTGTCTTCATGTGTTATCATGTGTATACTTAATGAAGGAACTTKATCATTAATGTGTTGCGAGTTTACAAGAATTAGGTTGTTTATGTGTCATCATGGGTAGTGAGCTGTCATTGGCAATTAATCATTCATTTATTTGTTGTATGTCCCTCTCTACTGTATTCTGCATAAAGAGGTTCCCAAACATCTGAGGAACATATAGAAAATAACATGCTAATTCATCAAAGCATTATTATTTTTTACCTCTGGATGTATTTGATGTATCTGCGGTTGTCATTATATTCAACCCAAATAAGATGTACATCTGATTTGAATGATCCAAAATAGTTGACACTAAAAGCAAACCAGTTTTCTTTCAGTAATGTACAACACTGCCAGCTCACATTTTCCCTACAAGATGTACTGGTACAGTAATGCTGTCTCTCTAGCTCTAGCTGTGCTGTCGTTTTTATCCTCAGTTTTAATGGGGCTCTGGTGGATCTTTCAGTGTAAGGCGAGCGGACAGAAATAGCTAAACAATGCCTGGCGGCTAGAGGCTCACATCTATAATGACCCTTATGTTGTTTGAAGAGGCCCCTCTAAAAGGCTGAGCAGGTGGGAGTGTAGGTGGTCTCCAAACTCCCTCAGCATCCTCCTGCATACGCACACACAGCTGCCCCACTACACACACACACCCCTGATACATGTTCTTTGTTTTCTCTCTCTAAAAGACACACAATACTGATTGGTTCTCTCTCTCTCTCTCTCTCTCTCTCTCTCTCTCTCTCTCTCACGCAAGCACAAGCACAAAAATACAACTCTAAACCATCTCAGATTCCTTCTCTAAGATGTCTTCCTCCTCTCACTCTCTCTCTGCTGAAAGTGAATGTTGACCCCATATTTAAAGGTAACTGAAATTATATTCCTGCTGTTCTCATATGGAAATAAATCAACCACTATCGTTCTCACATCCTTTTACCCAATAGCATTTGATGAGCTCTATTTTTGGGTCTCTCTATGGAACAGTGTATCATGTTTGTACTGTTTGTACTGTGTTTGTACTCTTCTGATTCCGGTTGGAGAAAATAGCCTACTTCAGGGACTGATGATAATAATTACAACTCTTACTTGCGTCACACATCCAGAGTTCTGCTTTCTGTAGAACCGGATGCATAGACTCTACATTTAATCCCTTAGAAGATTGATAACTTTTCTTTATATACTGAACAAAAATATAAACGCAACATGTAAAGTGTTGGTCCCATGTTTCATGAGCTGAGAGAAAAGATCCCAGAAATGTTCCATACACACAAAAAGCTTATTTTTCATATTTTTTTTTCAGAAATTGGTTTACATCCCTGTTAGTGAGCATTTCTCCTTTGCCAAGATAATCCATCCAACTGACAGGTATGGCATATCAAGAAGCTGATTAAACTGCATTATCATTAAACAGGTGCACCTTGTGCTGAGGACAATAAAAGGCCACTCTAAAATGTGCAGCTTTGTCACACAACACAATGCCACAGATGTCTCAAGTTGTGAGGGAGCYTGCAATTGTCATGCGGTCTGCATGAAAATCCACCAAAACTTTTGCCAGAGAATTTAATGTTATTTTTTCTACCATAATCTGCCTCCAATGTCTTTTTAAAGAATTTGGCAGTACGTTCAACCGGCCTCACAACCGCAGACCAGGTGTAACCACGCCACCTCCACATCTGGCTTCTTCACCTGTGGGAATAATCTGAGACCAGCCACCCGTACAGCTGATGAAACTGAGGAGTATTTCCGTCTGTAATAAAGCCCCTTTGTGTTGAAAAAACGAATTCTGATTGGCTGGGCCTGGCTCCCAAGTAGGTGGGCCTATGCCCTCCTAGGCCCACCCATGGCTGCGCACCTGCCCAGTCATATGAAATCCATAGATTAGGGCCTAATTAATGTATTTCAACTCACTGATTTCCTTATATGAACTGTGACTCAGTCAAATCGTTGAAATTGTTGCATTTTGCGTTTTTATTTCTTTCAGTATAGCAATACTTTAAAAAAATGATATTGTGTTATTGACTCTTGGTTGTTTTTGTCGCACTGCTTTGCTTTATCTTGTCCAGGTCGCAGTTGTAAATGAGAACTTGTTCTCAACTGGCCTACCTGGTTAAATGAAGGTGAAATAAAATAAATAAATAAAAATACCAGAAGTAGCACTGAATTATTTGCTAATAAATATTGTACTGTAGGCCTATTAATAAAAACACAATGAAAGTATTTTCGAAGCAGCACTAGTTTAATTGAGTCCTTGTACTTTCCCACTGTAATAATGACTAATAGTGAGAGTTGTACTCTCATCACATCGTCTTTGTGATGCACCAGTCCATTGACTGTCTACTAAATGGTGGTGGGGTTATGATATGATTGTCAGTGAGAACCTCAATAACACCAACTGACATACAACTACGCCCTGAAACAGAGACGGGAGGATAGCGAAAGTTTCAGACAAAGAGTCCACATTCTGCTTAATTCCAACCAGCATTTAAACAGTTAAATGTATTTTCTTCCACCACCCAAAAACCTGACTGCTCACAATTGCAGTTACTCATGTAACAGACTGCCTTACAGATGCCCCGTGTGATGACAGTCCAAGTCTTAGTTTATTTGATGTTATCTGGTTACAGCTTCTGCCAAAACCATGGTATTCAAAACCTGTGACTCATTCCCATGTATGATACTTAATACTAAATCTATCGCTGTGATGTGAATATGCCTGGTATATCGGTATGGGGAAAGCTGTTTTCTCATTCAGTACTTTTCAGTAGATAARTKGATTAGTCTTTTTATGCTGACTCAGTTCCAAGCACAGATGTTGTAGATGATTGCATGCAGGTGGCTCCACACCAGTGACGGCTGCTGAGGGAACAATGGCTCATAATAATGGCTGGAATGGAGTCAATGGAATGATATCAGACACGTTTTGGGGGGG